>NW_020450085.1:618204-676949 GCF_003343035.1 Apteryx rowi | reverse complement strand
AGGTGCTGGGAAGGGTGAAGAAGGCACAATGTATTATTACACTGGACTTGCCATTACGCTAAGTCTCCCAGCAGTCACGCCAATGAAAAAGAACAGATACCTTCATTTTAAGTCTGGGAAGTACATTTTATTCCAAAAATCCAAAGCAACTGAATACAACTATCAGTTGTAGATCCTATTAACAACGTCTGATTAGCATCTGAGCCCTAGGAATGTGAACACTTCTCACCAATGGGAATAGATGCAGGTAGTTCAAGAATACAAACTGTGTTTTACCACACTTAGATATGAAATTTTACCTCTGGTTCTTTAAAACAGATCCTTGTAACAACCCCCCACATTTTACTGTTGATTGAGATCACTTTCAGAGATCAATTTTTAAATCAAATGGACTGAGAGACAAGCCTTAGATAAAAATTACTTTCTGAAGCAGATTCTTTGGAACCAGTGAGAGCACTTATATAAGTGCACAGGGTCAGGTCCAATGTTATCAGCAATATCTGCCCATTCAACTCATTACTAGGGTAGTTATCATCACCTAATTGCCAGCAAAGCTAGAAGAAAAGCCTGCATTTATGTCAAGCTTGGTTATGTGTGTATTACAAGATGATATCCGTAAATACATTATCCCACAGCAAAAAAATTACTTAATAATGAGGACCACAGGTACTGAGGTCAATGCAAATATATACATACATATAAATTTTTTTAATATATATTTTAAAATCACAGACAAGCTGTTGCAATATTTTTTGTAAATAAAGTATGTTACATTATCAACAGAGAAAAAGCATCTTTGTTCGTCCAACATGGTCACAAAACTGAAAAGTTCAGCAATGATCTATACTGTTCTATTGCAAATATTATATATTAAAAAGATAAATTTTAAAAGTATATTAAAACAAGAGCATGACTATGACCTTGTAAATGCCTCCTATTGATAGAGAAGATTCAAAAAATGATTTGGAATCTAAAAATCAAGATTGGATTATTTCCATTTCTCTTTCTTTAGTAGCAAAATCACCAAGCCTACAGGAACAGATCACAGATATTTTGGAGAGGAATGAAAAGTTACGTACAAGCACTGTTTTGGGAGGTTTGAATTGGAATTTCTGCCCAGCACTGTCGTGTGCCACACTGCGATGCCAAGCTACACATCACTATTTCAGGACTCTGTATCACCCTGTATTATATTGCATGGACATACTCTCAGAGACTTACTGAAGCCGCACTGGCTTCTTCACATAGAGAAGATAACTACTTCTAGGCTAGGAAGAAAAGGGGACAACCCAGTACTCCCATGGTACTCGCAAAAAGGAAGAATATCTTTGCACCCTGCACTGAGGGACAGAACCAGAGGACGGTGCTGGGAGCACAAGGTTATCTTATAGTTAGCACTCTACTTCTAATTTGTCTTAGATTGAGAGGAGACAAAGTACAACAAAGATTTGCATTACTGGACATCCAGCCTGGTGCCACAGACTCTTCAGCTAGCTCTTTGTCTCAGCTTCTAAGGGATTATTGAAGGAATATCACTACTTCAACTTTTGCTCCCAGCAATGTCTTATAAAAAATGAAATATTCCAAGTAGCATACCTATATGCTTTAATTACACAAAAACCTCTCTATTGCATTAAGATTGTGCCAAGTATGATTCAATGGAAACTGCAAAACCTCAGTATAACTTTGCTGCAGAAGATTTTATGTATTTTTATGTATGGTACATTGCACACATTGTATTTAATAACGGGCCCCTAGAGATTGCCAGTATTGCATAGCTCAAGGTCACAGTGTCACAAAAGTTCATAAAACAATTTATACCCACCTCATTCTAGCATGTATTTTTTTTCCATAGTGCAAAAGGAAGCTATGTTTTCTCCACAGAGAGAAGTGGAAACTTGCAGAAGTTATGAGGTGGAGTTTCAGCATCTTCACTTACTGTTTTCATTTCAGCTGACCTTTAGAGACATTTCCCTGTCAAATTTTGCCACACTTGAAAGATACATACTAATCAGTGAGATGCAAAATTATATAAAATGGCTTAAATACCATTTTATTAACAGGAATGGAATTAGTTTCATTACTGTCAAACTGTCTGTGCTGCAATGTGATGATAACATTTTAAATTCTGTGGGTTTTCTTTCCCCCAGCAATGTGGAAGAATAATGGAGGGAACAAGAAGGGCACCAAAAGAGTACTTAAGCAATAAACATTCTTTAGAGTCACTGATCCAATAAAATGTAACAGCTGCTAAAGGACGTGACTTGCACTATATTTTATCACATTTCTTCAATGCAATGAACACTCCAGTTTTAGCATTTTACATTAATTCTCAAGTAATTTTGCTGGTTTCAAAATTGGATTTTTTTCTGTAAAGCCTTTGAGAGAATTTAATTCCTTTTGTCAAAAATATTTAAAAAAAATGTATCAACTGCTCCATATAAAGAGCCTCCAGGACAGCCAGGTAATCTAGTTTTATTATGTGTAATTTGTACTGAAAGCTAGAGGAAAAATGGAGTTTATCTTATTTAGCTAATTACCTGCCTATTTTCATCTCCCATGAAATCAGCAGAAAATGAGAATGACTCTTAGCTTTCTGCAGGTCTTAGTGCCAATTAGTCTGTTCTTCTGAGAAGTTTACTAGGTGGAAATGTTCCCTAAAAAAGACAAAAATATCAAAGGACAAAATACCTTAAAAAATGTCCTGGCAACATTTCAGAAAGTGACATACTTAATACTCTAGAGGCATTTTTTTGTTTTAATTTACTATTTTAGTTTCATATTAACATTTCAGTTCAGATCAGGATTCAAAATCAAAAGATATTGCTACTTTAAATTATGTGGCATCTACTTAACGGAGGACAGTCAAGAAAAGGTTCAGCCTTAAAGTAAAAAGCATAGAGGATTTGATCAGTGTCCCATCCTATACTCCTCTTTTCGTAGAAGCTCACCTCAACCATTCAGGATTATAAAATGCAAGGCACTTTGTTAAGTTGCTCTAAAGGAGGCACACTACAATATCTACTGCTATTGTAAATTAAGATTTCTTGAACAAAAAAGCAAGCGTCAAAACCAAGTTCTGTGCCATACTCCACTTACAGTCCCTCAAAATTACTCTATGGTTTCCTCCGTGTCTTGCCTCACAGTAATTCTTTTATAGTTTGTTTCCCTTACAGGCAGCAAAAGAACCGCAGTGATTGAGACTCAGGACTGCCCTACAAATGTTCACGGCAGGGGTTACAGAATTTCCTCTATTTCCAGCAAGTTATATAAAGGTAATAGTACAGGTGACCCATTTTTCACTGGTGGAATCTCAAAGGATATGAAACTAAACCGTCATTTCAAGAAGAATGATCTTCAATTTAAAACCATTAGTTTTTTTTCATTACAACTTACTTTTTGTAATTTATTAATTTATTTTTAATGAAGGCAGACTATGGGGAATGACAAAGGGGAAAGTCACTGCAAATACTGGTCTACTACTAAAACATGTTGGTTGTTAAAACTACATTATTTCAAAAGAAAAGATTTTTTTTTTTAATCCAAATGTCAGAGCACTCATCCTCTAAACCTAAAATATATGGTTTGATGAGGAAGGCTTAGCATTTCTTGACAGTTGTTTACTGCAGATTTCATGTTACACAGTACCTTCAGGAATGGAATGGGATGGCCCATAATATTTTGAATACAAACATACAGTCAACCTATATCACAGGAAACAGTCCCTTCTCTGCCCATCTGTGGCCACTACAGTCCCTGGCAGGCTGGGGGAGAGGAGAGAAGATTACTGAAAGCACATAGGCAGCAATACATTTGCCCTACTTCGCTTTGTCTTGCCCCAAAGAGCAAATCAAAGACAGCAATTTAATGGTAATATTGCAAAACTACTGAGGCAGAGGGCAATATTTAGTGTTACAGGAAGACTTGAGGGAAATGGAGAAGAGGTAATAGGAAATAAATTCTTTATCCTTCAATGAAGCAAAATTTACAGTGGTGTCAATCGGGTCCTGATTCAGCAAAGCATTCAGTCATATAAATTTATTCCAGTGCTTACATGTTTTGCAGAATCAGGGGCTCCATCTCTGCAATGAGGCAGATATCCTTCAATCACTGGGTGAGTAAGGGTGAGAAAAGGAATTAATGTTGCATAATCTCTTTGTGTGCAAAGAATAACAAAGACTTGTGATTGTTTTACAAGCCCTGTGATTTTACAGCATTGCTGTCTTTCATCGACTTAGGAGATGCTCCTGGATGTTCATTTCCACCTACACAGGATTTGCTATAGCAGCTCTGGCTTCAGSCAGTGGATGACACTTCTGTCCCCCAGCCCCGAGAATACATGACTGCTGTTCTGGCTGCCTGTTCTTACTGTCTGCTACTGGCTTTGTGGTCTGAGTCTTTGGGGTACAAATCATACAGCCAGCATTATCAGAGAGAGCTTCTCTCTGATTCCCTGCATTGTCTCAGGCCAAGAACAAAAGCAAATATTAGCAAAGCAGGAAAAAAAGAATGAATGGTCATTAGCATACATCCACCCCAACTGTCTGGAAAATAAATTCTTCTGTCTTAAAGAAAAACAAAATTTGGAGGGGGAGAGAGAAAATGAAGTGCATCTCATATCAGAACAAGAATGCCACAAATTCATAATGTTCCATAAACAAGTGATCATACACATCAGGCTACTTTCATCTTGGCCTTTTTAAACCTTAAATGCCCAAACAAAAAAAATTTGAATTTAGAAAAACAAAAATTTTGTTTTGTAACTATCATTCAGAAGACGACCTCTTCCCCTAATATATTCTTCCAAATAAAATACCATCAGAATCAATATGCTTTCCCAACAGAGGAATGAGATTATCCTTATGGTAATTGCTGACAGGTACCTGCTTCAGTAATGCTTTCTGAACCACTCTAACCAGGTCACTTCAACCAATTGCATTCCTCCTCCTCCTCCTCTTCCTGTGCTGTTTATGGCCACCATGTGATATGAGGGCAAAGAGAGCATGCCAGAATGAAAGAGGTATTATCACAGGAGAGGAGATGGTATGCAGCAAGACGCTGTTGGGAGAGTAACACTGCTCAGAAGAGAGAAGAGCACAATAGTCCTGGAAGGGAATTTACAAGCATCAACAYCCTCATGTGCAACATCCCCGGGAAGATCACAGCTGGGCAGCAAAACCACGAGGAGAGGGCAGCTGGAAGAGCCTGAAGCAGAAAGGGAGAGTCTAACAAGGGGCTGCTCTGCTGGATGTGGAACAGCGCTGCTGCAGGATTCCTCTCCACCTTCACTAAAAAAAAAAAAAAAAAAGTGTCTTTGCCTTTCTTCAGCATCCGGGTTCTATATAGCAGATTAAATTCCCCAAACATATGGGCATTCATATGTATGGCTCCAACAGTTCAAAAATCAAAACACCTCCAAAATGGGATTAAAACCCACCAAATCCCATGATCTTTAAATCAGTTTTATGGCCTGCTGTGGTACATCTGATAGGTGAGGAGGAAGAAGAGGCTCTAGGTGGGAAGCTGGCATGCTCAGCTGCCCGCAGCTCCCTGGCTCACCAACTGAGAATCACAGATTGTGACACAAGGTATTACTTATATTATTACAGAGAATGTGTGTGCCCTGGCCTGGATTAAATAGTCAGAGAACAGATTGCTGACTATACCGCATGTACTGCTTCCTTAAATCACCCTCATATTAAGCAGAACAAGTGGGAAGGAAAATCTGCACCGGAATCCATGAAAAGACTTCTTGTCATTTGGTCCTTCATGCCAAAGGGAGCACTGAGCTCCAGATTTTTGTGTTAGATATTTTTATTTTATTAAACTGGACTTTAACTAGTGTAATCGACTTGCCACAGTGAAGGATGCTGGAATGACGATTAAAATGCCCCTATCCAAAATATGTTCATATCAAAGAAAGGACAGATGGCTTAATAAAAGAAACTATTACACAGCACAAGGACTTCTCACAATATTATAACAATTCTCTTTACTATTGGAATTATTAATTTCCTGGGATAATAGTGATCAGGTGTAGTTAAAAAGTTGGCTAGGCTAGGCACTCATTTCCAACAAAAGCATTTCACTTTTTCACTTGACTAATTCAAAGCCTACTGCAAGACTAAGGCCTGGCCATATTGTTCTAGAAGACTCTTCTCATTTAATAGCATAGTTTTAATACCATGTCAGAGAAAGCAAGATGGCTATACTCACTAGCAACAGATGGAGAAAACAGTCCTGCAGTACATCGCTTGTGTATCTCTTCTCTAGCATACAGAATTTTTTTTTTTTTTTTAAGAGGCTGTGCTGTTTTTAAAAAGAGTTTGACATAAGCCTCATTCCTGAAAAATCGTAATATTTAGTTCACCAAAAATGAGACCTCAATTCAAATGTTTACCAGTTCCAGGTCTTTACTTCCACTTTTACCAAAGTAGCACTCCTTGGGATTTTGGAACTTAAAATGAAATTTTCTTTCCTCTTTTTCCAAAGTGACCAGGCAAAAGACGGAACATTGCATAATGGCTGTCCCAAAGAAGTGTCCCATAGTGTCCTATGGAACAGCTTATTAACTTTCATACAGAGATGAGAAAACTTCATTATGAAATAACTTCAACCTTTTATTTTCTCTTTATCTTTCATTTCATTCTTGAAATCCAACTGAAAAATCTGAATAAAGATCCTAGGAAATCACTTGTGTTTGATTTAAAAATAGGAAAAGTATATTCTCACAATATTATGAGAAACAAGAAATGCCATAATGCACACAGGGACACCTGAATCTGCCTGGAAGCCCAAGAAATCCTTGAGGTGGCTGCCATGTTGATTAGCTGGGAGCTTCTGCAGGGCTCCTTGCTCCATGAACCCGGAGAGACCATCTCTCAAATGTCTGCACTGAAACTTTGGGCTGATATTGTATTTACGGTACAGTAACAGTATAAGACTGATCAGTAACTCCTATACGTCAGACTTATTTTTCAATCAATAAACTCATCTAACTAAGTGGACTGAAATGAGGAACAAAAAAAGGCAGGGTATCTTCGTTCTTATAAACGTCTGAATCCAGTGTTAAGCAGTATTAACTGTACTCCAGTTTTCACCTTCTCAACTGCTGAGGTTGTCCTCAGGAATGAAAGAATCCCTTGAAGACACAAATAATCATATTATATTGCTCAGAGCCAAGTCCAAAAGTGACCATATTTTGTCAGGTGCACCTGCACAGCAGGTACAATTACATAAATTCCAGCAGACTGACGCTACAATTTGCTGGCTAACTTTTAACTTTCCATCTGTAAAATCTGTATACATTCATTAGTATCCCTTTACTAATAAGTATGAATCCTACTTTCTTTTTGCAGCCTACAACTACCTGTTGTGTTACTATGTGCTACCTATTAAAGTATGAATTAACCAATGGACTGCACTGCAGGAAGAAACGCTTTTTGATATTTCAACCTTTTTCCTGCTTTATAAAGGGATGAAACTGAGACCAAAAGGATGCTGGGTGGGGGAGAACAGATGCGGGAGGAGGAAAAAAAACTATATTAATCAGAGACATAAATAATTCAGTCTCAAGTTATGCCTCTGCTTGATTTAGATGAGAAACTTTGAACTCAGCTTCCTGCATTCAAAATGAATGCTCTCAGCACTGGGCTCAATGTAATTTTCTTTTTCCTGTATCATCTTCTACTGAAGATATTTTTATTGGGTTAATTCTGAGGAGAAAGGGAATGAAATACACAGTCTCTAGAACCCACTAGTCAGGGGACTTACTTGGGATATGGGAGAGCAAGGTTAAATTTTCTGTTCAGGTAATTTAATTATTTAAAAATAAATAAACATTAAATTAAGGTATTTAATTGTTTCTACAAAATATAACAAGGGAAGAAAAGGAGAAAAACTTACCCTATTGAGTAGGGCACTCACTTTGGATATGGGAGACTGAGGCTCCAAGGTCATGTTTGGGTATTGTACAACAAGGGGTCTCCTGAACCCAGGCCTCCTGCCCGTCAGCATCATATGCTAATCTTTGGGCTAGCATTCATGTTAAAACTCTCTTTTGACCAGAAAGGACATCTCAGCATCTAAGAAACTTCTCCCATCTGAAGTTCTCTTGAAAGCAAAGAATTTCCATTAAAAATGCATTGAACGAATCTGCATTTTTCAATGGAAAAACTAATCTAGAGCTACTGAATAATTAGATACAGATGGATTAGACTTTGAACTCATTTCATACTTTGAAAAACTCTGAAGACTTCAATAAACTATATTGATTTACACCAAGGAAGTTACTGCTTTTTTCCTCTTATTCAGCATACAGAATGCTCCTGCTCTCACAAATACTGAAAACTGTTTTGTTTCTACTGCTTTTTCTTACGTTGCAATGTGTAAAAATTCCAGATACAGTATGTACATCCTCATCTATTCTCAACTGATTATTTTATAAAAATACTGAATTACAATACCCAGTTTTACACCTGGATTGCTTGCTCTAAGATGTTTTTAGAGGAAGTCAGGACAGGGCAACCAAAAAAAATTAAGGCCTATCTATTTCACTAACATATAGCATTTGGTAAAGAACTGGTAAAATGCCTTGAGAACATAAATTACCTAAATCAAAGAGAACAAAAATGTGTAATAAATATTAGAATAAAATATTCAGAAAGGTCTAACAGTTAAGATCAAGGATAAACATAGCAGAACTTTCCCATAGTGGACAGTGTAAGTTACTTGTGGAGGTATGATGAATGGCTGCAGTACAAAAGAAGAAGATTATGATTCAAGTCCTGTTTTTTGATTTCCTTACACTTATTTTGCCACTTTCTAAACTGTCATCTTCTTACTTCACAAAACACATCTGTGCTGCACTTCCTTTGTAAATGTAACAGATTAGAGAAAAAATTACATTATATAAAATACAGCATCATTATGAAACATAAAAAGAATGTCCAAGACTAT
Organism: Apteryx rowi; assembly: GCF_003343035.1. Classification (NCBI taxonomy): domain Eukaryota; kingdom Metazoa; phylum Chordata; class Aves; order Apterygiformes; family Apterygidae; genus Apteryx; species Apteryx rowi. Next base: position 667,991 of record NW_020450085.1, on the reverse strand, counting down.
TAAATGAAGAAAATAAGAGAAAAAGTTAGTGGCTATTTATTTTTGTTTTCAACTTATGGTCGGTCTTTTTTTTTTTTTTTTTTTTTTTTTGAGATAGAGAGAGATAGAGAGAGAGAGATTGATTTTGTATCAAATAAAATAGTTTTTGGACTACCATTAGCCCTTGCCTACCACCTCTGTTGCACAAAACCACATAAGGAAGACCACAGTAAATCTAGTAACTCAATCTTCCTTTTCTTCCAAAGAAAAACATTTCCCTATATCATATCAACAGAGCTCTATAAACTCAGGAGGAAAAAAGATGCTGTTTTCCAAATGAGTTAAGAGTGTAAATGCTAGCAGCTAAAAACAGTGTAAAGGAAACTGAATTCTGAGACCTCAGAGAGGCTTCTAGGAAGACAGTTTTCTTTTCTTTTTTTTTTTTTTTCTAACCAGTTTTAGAGGTAAGCATTACAAGATGCTAAACCTCAGATTAACAAACCTGATTGGACACTGTAAATACTGTCATCTAATCTGTATTTAATACATAACCAAAGGAAAAAGCAAGATTACCAAGGATTGGCCATTAATAGCATTTTCTTAGTAGAAACTGCACAGAAATAGAAAGAATTACAGAAGGACTCTGAGGTCAAAATACAACTTGTGGTTCAATGAAAGCAATTTTACAGACCCAGCATAAGGAAGCTGTACTGATAGTTACAGTATCAAGCAGAAGAACATGTGGATTTTACAGATGATGCTGTTGCACAGGAGGGCAGCTAGATTATATCCTAGCAAAAATGAAAGCCATAAACAGTCATTCAGAAGGCAGCGGCTGCAGAGGATTCAGTTGAACAATCAAATAATCATCACCAGTTATTACAGAATGTAATTGGGTGCAATTCCTTAGGAATTAATACAAATGTTTAAAATCAGCAATTATGTAACAAAAGGTCAGCTACAGACTTGCTTAGACAACAGATCAGCTAGAAATAAGCAATAGAAAGGAAGCATACCTGTTACAGGCATTTAAGGCTGTGCAAGTTCATAAGCTTTATGAGGCACCTCTAAAAATACTGATCTATATGAATATATGTTTTTTATAGGTAATAATTAGAAAGATAATAAGTTCTTCTACAATAACTGAAGAATATTTGAAATTCGGAGGGGGGGGTGGTGGAGAGGATGAGCTCCTTCACCATTTTCAAGTTTATTTTGCTCCAGGCATCCTATAATCATACTGCTTATTTTACCACACGTATTTCAGTCAGTATGATAACAACTTAGCAGTGCCCATTTTTATTTCAGATCAAGAGAAAGTGCAGAAATTAAATTCACTATAGCAGACCACAATAAATGCATTAATTCTACCTCATAATGCCACGTGAATCAAGAGGATTTTCTGCAAACTTCGCAAGTAAATGTTGTCATTAGTAGAAACAGATGTCTGTGTAAACACTGATGTTCAAATCATTTAATTAAAATTGCTTTTGTCACAGTCATCATGACTCTTTAATAACTACATTTAATAACATCCAGTTTACTCAGTCTTGAAAAACAGAGAAAACCATACCTGAAACTAGTGACCACATTTAAGTTCAACGCAGTTCTGTCACAGCTGGTCTACCCTGCCCAGTTTTGGTCACCTCGCTGGGATTCAGTTTTGATTCACATCAATTTAATCCTTCATATCTGAATTGGGCTTTTGTTTTTTATTTTTGTTTTCTTCAGTTCCTGAAGTGCTAGCAAAAGGTATCTTCCTACCCACCCGCACTGTTTCCCTTCCAAAACTACACAGTGTTCTCTTTCTATTTGTGTTCCTTCAGTCTTTGATCCCATAAACACCAGCAAGTGGTATATACTGCCAGGCATAAAACTCCAGCTCCTTTGGAGTCACTAGGACAACTTTGATGGAAACATCAGTGCCCATCTGTCAGTACCCTGATGCCACCCCTTCCTTCCCCCACCAAGGAGAATAAAGCCACCACAGGTTTATGAGCAGCCTCGTACTCTGTCTACTCCTAAAAAGACATTTCTTAAAGACTAGCATGGTCAAAACCACCACTGGCCAATTTACATTGGCAGGGACCTTCCAAACCTCTGCCACCCAGGCTCTGGTGCCCCAATGGCGCAGGAAAGCTAAAGCCCCAGATCACCACCAGTGCATCGGCTGGGCAAACACCCTTGCACTAAATGAAACCAACACTCCTAGGAACGCCCTCCATCAGAAACACAAAACAAGTAGAGCCAAAGATGAAACCCTAAAGCTCTCATTACCAAAAGCAGATTAATAGAAAATAAAGTGGCAGATAAACAGATGCACTCTATGCTAGCAACCTGTTATAATACCTAAAACAGGAAACTACAATTAAAGAGAATTATCTTCAAAATTGCTCTTAGGCTTAAATGTTTAAATGAAGATAAGACAGAATCTGGATTTTCTTCTGATTTAATCTACTAGAAAATTGTTTGGTAAAAATTGCTAATTAACTGTAATGGAATTTATAAAGCAGAATTATAATCTGAACAAATGAGAGTCCAAATGAGGATAAAACTTATTACCCAGATTAATGAGATTTGAACAAAATAAATAAAAGAGAGGTGTCAGTACAGTGGAACAAGACCCTATTATGCACCATAATTAGATGTCAGTATACATTTTGTCAGTTTACATGATAATTTTAATTTGTACGGCAAACTGTATTATACACTGGGACATTTAGATTGATGTTATGCAGTTTAACAGTGCACTGTCACACAAGTAGCGGATCTGAAAATTAACCTCTTTTGACAGTCTATTATTTAGGAGTTTGATGCTGCAACCACAAGCAAACCCAGCCTGGCTGCAGTTGCAATGTGGATGGAGGGGCTTGTTCAGCAGCTTGGCTGCCGCACACACAGAGGCAGGTACAGCTCACAACCCAGCTGCCCCAGCACAGGTCCAGGCACTGCAGTGATTTCCTTGACTTTACTTTGTGGACTGAAAATGAGAAGAGTTGCACAAAGCCAAGTGACAGCAATTCTTTGTGTGTTTGTAGGATCAAGCTCCACAAATGCAACAGTCTCAAGTCAGGATAATTTTGGGTTGCTGCTGATAATAATGTGCTGTTAAAGAGAGAAACATCCATCCAACCATCTCAAAATACAGCAGTGTCTCCTATTAAAGTAAACATGTCAACTGACTAATATTACTGGCACCCAATTATTTTGCAAAAGATCATGTTCCACTGCACCAATGCTTTTCGAGTGCTAAGGGGATTAACTCTTATTTGTACAAAACAGAGATCTGTCAATAAAAAGCATTATAGAAGTGAAAATTCTCAAATGTGACCAATTTTCTAGTACATGCAAAATGCGAAGCCAACCACAGAATTCAGGTAAATGGACTATATTTTAAAATTGGCATGCCAAGTGAATAAGAGTCAGTAAGAGGTGAATGTTTTGACAAGTATATGTTTATCTAACCCTGGTCACCGTTTAACACTGGGCATACATTCATACAAATCAAAGTCCTGCATATGAGAAACATAAGATTTCCTAAGTTCAGTATCATCATGTAGCTATTACAAAAAATAAGATGACAGCATTATATTTAAAGCCAAGCCACTCAGAAGACTAGCTGGACAATCCAAAAGCTCCTTTTGGAAGTTCTCAGCTTGCCAAATTTAAAGTAATTCTCTGTCACCGAAATATAAGCATTGTCTTTAAGCAACAGCTACTGAGCGGAATTTGAGCTTGTATAGGACATTCCAATGATGAGTAGAATATATTTTACCTGGAAGAGTTTAAATTAAACATGTGCCTGAGATTTTACTTTAACATTTCAATGAAAGTATTAGCATGCAAGTAAATCGGTAATTATAAGTTACACATAGACATTTGTTAAAAATACATGCTTAAGAATGAGATCTCTGTTCTACTGACTTTTGCTTTTTATGTTTCAGACATCAGTATCAAATTGATATAATCATCAACTGAATGCTTCTAAACTTCACAGGCAAAAAAATCCAGTCTCCTCACTGCTAGGAATTAAGACCCCAATTAGACAATGAGATTTAGGAGCACACAGGTCAGAATATGATTTCAACAACTCATGATAAATGCCCTATGAATCATAACAAATGCAGTGTAAAACATGTAAAAGTGATATTTATTGGAACTTTTATAAACAGAAACTTTTACATTACACTGTACTGAAAGATAGAAATAAGAAAAACTATGTTTTTCAACGCAGAGAGATTACTGTACACCCAAGGACCCTGGCCCTGAACATTCTCAAACTTAAGAACATCTGGAGTAAGATTTATGAGTAGTTTTCATTAATACTTCCACAGAGACCAGAAGCAAAAGAAACTGGATACAGACAAAATAGTTGAATGCAGCACTAGAAGTGAACTGGCTTACCTGGAGTCATATTTTAATCAGAGAGAATGGTGAAGGAAATACTTTTTCTAGCAAAGACTGGTCTATCCAAATTTGGTGCATTTTCTCAGCCAGGGCTTTGTGACAGTCATTTGCACCATTTTCTTTAATTAAAAACTCAAAAAAGACCAAAAGTGCTTTTAAATTCAAAAGCAAGGTTTCATTTGAGCAGAAACTAAAGAGATCAATTTTTAAAACAGAAAACAAGATGAGAGAGCATAAAAATAAAAAGGGGTTGTAAACACATCTCTCTTTTTCCAGTATGTTTTTTTCAGGCTTGTGCTTAAGTCCAGCAACCCAGCAGAGGTCTCCTGAAGTGCAGCAAACTCTGCAAGATCACTTCTGGATCTACAGAAAATATCTTTCTTCTCCTCACCTCAGAGGCCTGACCACATTTCTGCTCCCCACTCTTCTCACTAGTCTCAGTCTCCCCTGCAGGCTGCCTGCTGGTTTCTCCCACCTCTTCCGCACCAACAGGTCTGCGCCTGGAAATCTTTCCTCACCAGCACCCTCTCCCGCTCCCACGGGAGCAAGGGACCTGCTGTCGCTCCTGCATGTTCAACTTGACCTGCAGTACAGCACGAAAAGGCAAACAAGTAGGCTTTTTTAATACAGCAGGATACAGATGCGTGAGATACTGCCAATAGATAAACCAAACAGTAACCATCTCACCAGTTGTGCCTTTTCCTTTTATTTATTTATAGGACTATAGAGGAGCCCATGAAGTTCTATTGCCTCTTTTTACCCACCAGTTTTATTCTGTCATTTGCTTTTCAAAATAAGCCACTTGCCTGAAATCATGTCCTGTTCCTTGCCTTTTTAAACAAATGTGCATGTTACATTTACACACACACAAGGGGGGGGGGGGGAATGTCCGTGTGTACTGACATCTGTCTTTGCCACTAGAACAACATAAATAAGCTAGTGCTTATGCGCAATGACCTCTGAGGGATCGGTTAGCAAACACAGCCATGATCATGGTAGGTATGACACTGAAAAGACAAGAGTGATTATCTTTTATTTCCAACCACCTTTGATTTTGTTAGGCATGCAGCCTTCTGTCTATTTTTCTTAAATAGCATAAAATGGAAAAAGAAATAGAAAATAATGGGATGAAATTAAGTGACATTGAAACGTGTGGTATTTTTAAGGGTGTATTGCCTCCCAAGATGTCCTTCTAAATTATTGACTATGTAGCCAAAAAAAAAGTGGCTTCAGCACAATGTACAGTGGCTTCATACTATATTGGACAGCACAAAAAGAGATTATAATGTCTGGAACAAATTTTTTTTTTTTTTTTTTTTTTTTAAGTTTAATGATGCATGAAATAATCTTACAAAAAAAAGAAAAGGCCCATCTCAAGAAGAGGTCAAGAAAACCCTTATTACTTAGTTAAAGCAGAATACTCTTAGTACTTGCACTGAAAGTCAACCAAGTGCAAACTTCACCTGACAACAAGATGTGCTGGCAACTAGTAACGCCGTCCTGGCAACAGTACAACAAAGAGGGGGAGAAAAAAGGCATTATAAGAGTATTTGGAAGTTAAGGCATCTATGAAGGGGCCGCATTCTGAAACAGGTATTTCACACCTACATTCCAATTTCTGTACTTTACAAAGTCCTAACACATATAAAGTGTTAAGTGCTTAAAATTTGAAAAATACATAATATCAAACAAATGGGTGTTTATGTTGCATGCAAAAGTACATTTTCTTGCTAACTCTGCACTGATGGAAATTTTTAAGTAGCAGACTCATTCTTAGTTATCAGAAATTCCTTTTAATTATACTGATTCTCTCCACTTCCTCCATTCTTCATCATTGTCCTGCTTTGCAGATCACTGGAAAGCATATTGTTCAAAATCCTCATAGGAAGGTCAGGTTACTGTTATTTTAGGCAAAGAATATCAAGACTGGATTATGAAGAGGTGTTTTTGTGGAACAAACATAAAACTTAGGAAGACAAGTCTGAATTTACATTACTGAGATGGAATAAATTAGTATATTGAAAAAGCATCCTTAAAACATTGAGTAATGACTAAGCAAATACTGGATTTGGTAAGAGAGGTGAATTATTTTCGTCTTCTGCAGCTTCTTAAAAATCTGCTTAAGGTTTAGAAGAAATTATAATTGCAGAAGTAGGGTAGAGATTTGAGTTATAAAGCACAGCTGTTAGAGATGAAAATGTTCATCTCCCATAAAGGCAGCGACAGTGAAAAGCTGTCTAATATACCGTTAAAAATTAATGTTCTCTACTTTTAGAACAAAAAAAATCCTTAAAATGCTTTAACTGTATATTCTACTGTCTGAAATAGTACACTGCTAGTTTTGAGTTCTGGGTGATTTTCATTTCTTAGCATCCTTGGATTTCTTACAAACCTAGTGTAAATTCTTAACTCTTCTTATAAAATGTTGACTGAAGAAGATATGTATGTGTAAACATTTTTGCACTGAAATCTCATTTAAATATTTATTCTTATATACATTGGTTCCAATTAATGCAGTATTTTATTGGTGACAACTGCTATGGGCCTATTTCCAGTTCCGAAAAATTTGAAATTGGAAAATTAACCAATAGGAGGGACCATGGGAGCTTTGGCTGAACTGCTGTGAGGGAAGGCCTGCTTCTACATTTGCACAGCCACCCCGTCTTTCCAGGGTAAGATTCAGCCATCCATGGCTTCATGAAAGACATGAAAAATCCTCAAGATTAACATCAGTCTTTGCTCTGTTTTGTGAATAGCAACTGTTGGCTTTTTTCTTATCATTAGAGGTTTTTTTAATTCAGTCATTTTTTTAAAGATATCTTCAAAAGTTGATTGAAAAACAGTGCAATTAGTAGAAAGACACTTTTCTCCCTGCACTGAAGACAAGGAATTATGTATTATGTTGTAACTGAATTTAAAAAAAAAAAAAAAAAAATCAAAAAAAAAATCACAGCTACAATTGAAATTTCATAAAAATGTGATTTACCTCAAGTCCGGGCAATGTTACTAAGTCTGATTTTTAGTAAATGCATAGGCCCAACTCAGCTTGCAAACAAAGAAACACAGCCTTCTCATGTGCCAGCAAGGGCGGATGGTGCCCCATGTACGAAACTTTGTACATAGCTGGGTCCATAAACAGAACCACTCAAGGGGCGGTCTTTTTGCTTATCATACACTCTGAGGATGATGGTGTGAAGAAAGGCTATGAGAAGTCAATTATTCAAGGAACCAGTCACTCTTTTTAAACCTTATTTATCTGAGAAAAAGGAAAAAAAAAAAGAACAGTTTATCTGATACTTTAAAACACTGAAGTCGTTGATTTATAGCATCAGATTTATATACACAGATAGGAACTTACAAGAAACTTTTTTTTTGGATGCAAATACATAACAAATTCATTTTAAAAATACAGCTCTGAATTGACAAACTATCCAAAAATACATTATTGCAGCCATTTTAAAAAGAAGTCATCAAAAGATTGTTCAAGGCTAAAAACCCTACAGATTGTGCTCATTAGAACTTCATGAGGGCATTGTAATGAGAAACTGGTTTGCTCTGGTTAATGAAAAATGTATTTGACAAACTAATGATAAAATGTCTTTATAAAAATATTAGGTATCCTATTCAAACACCCATTGACACAATGAGGCAAATTCCATGAAATTTTAAGGCCTCATTTAGCATTCACTAAAAATGATTTTAAGCCATAAACCTTAAGCAGATTCCCAAATACTCCCATCATAAGATCCCTCACAGAAAGGACATTACAAAAACAACTTTATAAAATAAATCCAAATCCAGGACCTCACAAAGTGACAGTATAGGCCTGCAGACCTTTCTCTACAGTGCGCAACCCACCACACTGGAAGACCCTGAAGAGTCCCCTCTTCCAGGAGGAGGGTACGGACTAGTGCACTAACTTCCCAAGCAACACTACACAACACAACACAAATCCCATGACTAAGGCAGGCGGTCAGCCCAGAGGCTTTTTGTCAGGCAGCACTCCATGCTCACAAACACTGCAGTAACCACCCCGCTCCTGTGGCTTCCAGCTATGTGTTCTCAGCCATTTCTGAAAAAAATAAAAATAAAAAAACTCAGAGACACCCATACAAAACACTCCACCATCAACAGGCTCCCCAGGATGGCACTGAGCCCTGCAAACGCGCCTGGACCACAGAGAGGGCGACACAGCCTCCACGGGGTCTGGCTCACTCAGTTCCATATTCTCAAGCTCTCTGCGCACAAACAGCAAAACTGCATCTTTACTATTTACTCTGATTGCTCTGGAGAGTCAGGACCATCATGAATGTGCGAGCTGGACTCCATCTCCAAGACCCAACAGACGGCTGATTAAGTTTCAGTTCCAAAAACATTTCACTGGCAATGAGGCATGCACCAGAATGAACACAGCTTGATTTACATCTCAAGCTGAGTTTGCAGCATTGACAAAACAACAACAACAAGAAATCCTAAAGTGCTTTACTTGTAAATTAAACGAGCGTATCCCAGAAGTACTTGTCTGCAACCAACTTAGAATACTATAATGCTCCACACTCTGTTTCAGGTTACTTTATCTTTCATCATAAAAAACAGTATTTCTTACCCACAAGATACATGTTATACTTATGTGATATGCAGAAATCAAAAGCAGAGGATTGATCTATGCTGGTGTTTTTAATATGCTATTTCTGCCCATGCAAGAAAACAGCTCAAGTCAAACAAAGAGAGTTAATCATCCTTTCAAATATAAAAAGAATGTCCATGAAATTATTGGATACTAAATCACAGAATGAGGCTATTTACTGTGTATGGTAAGAATTGATGATGGCAGATGCCCCATGATATAGCTCTGCTTTGGAATCTAACTGCAAGTCAGAAGGGTAGAAGAACAAAACAAAATAATATACTTCTATTTGATACACACACAAGGATTTTAAGAAAGAGACAGAAGTGATGAAAACAAAGACTAATTTTCAGTTCGTATGGAAGAGTCCAGATCAGTTTCTGGCTTACCATGCAACATAAACTTTTTTCAAGCTTAGATTTTTATGAGCTAATATATGTACAGATAGATTCCACACTGTTTCAAGCAAACATGGCACCCTTACCAGCTCCCCATTACCGAAGTATACATATGATCATGCTCCTTTGTAGGCAGCTACTCTTTAAGAAAAACAGCTTCAAAAACAAAAAACAGCCCACTGGTCTGTGCAGGACTTTAACAGTACCCACACTCTTCCATCAGTTCAGCTGTGGAGGCAGTAACCTCAGGCCAAAGAGCAATAGAGAACATCTAAACAGCAACAGTATTTTACAGTCATTGTCTGTGTAGTCTGATCCGGAAACAGGGATTGTATTTCATCCAAATGCTCTACCTTCTGGGGTTTTAGGATGAGCAAGTTGCTCTTCCTCTTTCCCTTCCAAACAACCAGAATGAGAGGTCTTTCATTTGCCCCTGCAGATTATGGCAATATTTCTTTTATCTCACAAAGTTTTCCAAGGTCCAGCTATCTTTCTCTGGTATTGCAATCTCAGCCATTCAGGAGGGCGCCAAGATATAGAGAGATTTCTCCTCATCTCTTTCACATCTTACGGTTAAAGTGTTCATATTCCTAACAGATTCATGTAATGCTATAGCTGCTCTTTTTAAATTAACTATAATTCTCCAGTATGGGTAGGAGAATATAGGTTTTTAAAAAGCTATAACACAAATTGTCTCTGCACACAACAACATTAAGGGAAAACTACTTTCATCACTTTGGGACACTCTTCTGTATCATTATGAGACTTATTTTATTATGTTAATGTTCTGCACTGAAACTCTAATCCATCAAAGATCTCTAGAGTGATACTGAAAGGAATAAACAATTAACTATCAGCCAGAAACATTAAGATATGAGGTAAAAATAAGAAGTTCTGAGAAAACATTCTCAAAAAAAGAACCCTTCATATTGATTCAAAAAGCAGAAATGAGAGCTTTTTCTCTGGTCTCCCATAAAATAGAACTTCCCCCATTTAGAAACATATTGAAAGGAAGAAAAAAAAATATGCTCCAAGGATTAAATATTAGTGTTTCTGTTTTTCTGTATTTTATGAAATATCTCAGCACCTCAACACTGATTAGAGCAGTGAAGACAGCACAGAATATAAAGCTCTAAATGGAAAGGCAGCACAGTTAGAAATTAAGGATTTGAGGGATTATGAGATTTTTAGTCCCCATCAAACTCTTTCAACAACAACAACAGAAAAGGAAATCATCAACTTGTTTGTGATTTGTTTTGTTTTTTTCTCTAAACTCCTTTCGGGGACTAATATTTTAGACTATTTCCTAGCAGCCTAATCTGGAAATGGAATTGAGTTCAACAATAAACTAGAAAGAAACACACTTTTGTGTTTTAAAGTTTGCACCACAACATCTCAAAAACCTGCCTAGGAGAAAAATGTTGTAGAAGCATTAGCAGTTTGCTGGTTTCTTTAGACTGAAAAAATGTAGAAGAACACTTGCCATAATTAGCGTATCAGACAGATTGAAACCACTGTATACTATGTGTATAGAAGCTACTTAATTTTGACACCAGCTGCTGTCAACTCCATGGTAATAGTGGATACATGATTATGAGCGGTTTAATTGAATAAAGACTGGTTTATAGGAGCAAAAGAAATGGTGAATAATTATGTTCATTTAATTCACTTGGGATTCAGCTTGTTTTCTGCTTCCTTGATATTAATGAAAAGAAATCCAATTTGTTCTACATGGCAAGATATGTAATTTAGATGCTTATTAATGCACAGCTCTGGTAGCAGAACTCTGAGAAATGCTGTCTTTAAAATGTTTGTTTTGTAAGTCAAGGAAGCCATAACTGTAACAAAACAATGTTCTGCACTGAAGTGGAACAGAATTGGAGACTTCCTCTCTGTGAGTGGGCAGTTTTGTACACTTAACTCGGAAAGAGATCTTTGCCAATGACACACTTTTTACAATATGCTTGTCAACACAACATAAGATTTCCTGTGAATCATGCTTAAGTTAAATTTAAGCAACATATGACAAAAAAGCCCCCTTATACAGTGTAACATTTCGTAACTACTTACATATACCAGACTCACAAACACAGCCTGCTTTGAAAACTACTACTTCTAATTTTTTATTCCTACTTATGTAAATGCCACTATAATCTGGCCTAATGTGGATACTCCCTTATGACATCTCCTGCATTCCAGCTACCCAAAGAATACTTCTGTCTATTCTAAATTCTTTTGCTCATGTTTAAAAGTAGCGCTATAGCACTGTAAATGTTATAGCTGCACCACACATTTAAAAACAGGGAAGTAAAAGCATTATTAAATAATGCCTTGAAATTAAGCAAATGGTAAAACTACTGTTTGCAGACCCAACTTGTAATCTACCCAAAATAAGACAGATACCAGAAGCTATCTGTCTCATTTTGGTTCTGAAGGTAATTGAGTCTGAGGAATCAAAACATATACGTTTCTTAGGCAATGCTTAGTTCACAACTTCGTTTTTCTTACTAACATTTACAGGAAAGGGAGGATGCACTGAGAGGAGAAAAAACAAAAAACGGAGTGCGTTCCACTAGGTGAACTTGAATACTATGTTACCTGACATCACCAAATACACAGATGTGTGGAAATATAAATCAGTGTGAACTTAAGTAATTTGCCCTGTTTCCCAGGAAAAGGTAGGTATGACAAGAAGCTGCTTCTCCCACCAGTATTTGCTCTGCATAATCACTTTCATCTGCACAAAGTAAATGTAAAATGCTATTGCTATTTAGTGCAGAATTCCAGCTGGGGAGAGATTTGCCTGAACAGAAAGATGAGGTGCAATGCAGTGGAGAAGTCATTTCACTGCATTTTACTGTAACTTAGCAAGCCTCCATTTTAGCTGAGGCTAGCAAGTTGATCTGGATACAGTAAAAACTATGGAAAAACCTCACAATCCCATTTGCTATGGCTCTGTGATGTCCCCAGCAGAATGGGCCCGTTTCTGGGGCTGAACTGCTAACATCTCCTAAGTGCAGGCCAGGGCGCGGGCAAACAGTGCAAGTCCTGCTTGATAGAGTCATTGACACTGACTTAACCTTACCAATTGTTTAATTCCGGAACAACTTGAAATAAAACTATTAAAAAATACATTACTATTACTTTAACTCTGCTGCTCTTTAGGATGAGAAGAGATGACTTAAAAACTGGAACTTCATCCAGGGTGAAAACAGAATTTTTCCATCAGCTGTTTTCATGAGAAAGTTGGTTCCTTCATTCTTCTCAATTAGTTTCTATGGAGTTCAGTGCATATGTAACATGAGTTTCAGTGAGGACAGATTCCTGGAACCTTATTCGTTGCCATTGAGGAGGGAATTCACAATACTACTACAGCCATTTATTTGGCATCTATTCCAACAAACTTTCCTCTCTCTACAACTGAAAAAGCAGGCACATAGCTCAGACCACAACTATTTGTGCCAATCTTTGTGCTGGATGATCAGTAGTCTCTTTTTAGTCTCATTTTTAATGTACTTATAATTTATCTGTATCAAAATTACCTGATGCCAGTATAATATATTTTTAGTTTTGCAAAAGAACAGACCTACTGCAGTGAGGTTATATTTGAGCAATGTGCATCTAAAGATGAGACTGTTTCTTTCCCCTGAGAGTTTTTGCTTTCAAAATATTAGATGTTGGGTAGAAAAGAATAAAAGTTATTATGAAATTTTTTTCCTTCATGCTCTTGGGTTTTGTGCTTGCCTCCTCTTTCACTGCACCAAAACTTTCCATTTTTCATTCTATGGCAGAAATCTTAAAATAAGCTTCAGCTCCTTGCATACTACACTGTCAGCTGGGATCTCCAATAGGGCTTTAGGAAACCACTTGCAAATGTTAAGAATTACATTATCTTCCTCAAGAATATTAATAAAATCTTATTACATAAAATCTTATTAATAAAATTCTTATTATAGAATCTTACTTGATTCCCCTAGTCTTTTCATAATATTGAGAAATCACTTACTTTCCACTATGGACTTTAGTCCAATATTCAATATCCACAAATTTAATTTCTTGATTTTTGGTTGAGCTATTCAGAGAGCTGAATTACCCATGTTCCTCCACAGTTTTTGAGCCTGCACGCAGATGTCACATTCAACATTAGACACATCACAGTACATAATCTGGCCCATACTTATTTAGTTACTGGATGGTTTCACAGAAATCTGTTCCTTTCAAAAAATAAGAGTACACACACACACCAGACACACACACACACACCAGACACCAGAAAATAGGAGGTCCACAAGACACAGACACTGATTATATTGGACAGGCCCACTTTATCATCACAGCTAAACCTTACCATTGCTCAGGAAAGAGAGGGGAAAAAGACAACTGCTCATACTCTGTGTGAGTGCCTGTGTGTACATATGCATCAGTAGCTGTTGCTATTTTCTTTTGTTGCTTTCTTGCAAAATTATATATATAAATATCACAATAATCTATATCACATGTCCAAATATGAACTTTTCAAAGGCCACGCTTGAACAGCCATTAACCTAAACAAGTAATATTTTGAAGTAAATACATGCAAAAAATTTTAAATGGTCTTGCAAATTAAGAAATGGCACAAGAAAACAGATATTGAAGTTATGGTTATCTGGTCTACCTGTACAGGAGACTAAACTGCCCCTACGTTTTCTTGGGGCTGCTTTTGGGGTTTGGTTTTCTTCCAATTTTCCCACCAACACTGAAAGTACAGGAAAGACTCGCACTTTCACAGAGTGAAGTTATTATTTCTTATTATTTTTGGCTGTTCTCACAGATATTTTAACAGAAATACTTCTTTTTGCAGATGGGAAGGCGTTTACATTTATTTATATTTTTTGTCCACTTGTTTTTCTGGTGCCATAGGGGATCTAGATGTCATTGTTGTTAATTGCATTCACTTTAATAGTGGATCTTGTTTAATTTCAGTGCCCTTTTTATTGATTTTACCAGATTTTGATTCACACTCAGTTCATTACCTTTTAAAGGCTGCATTTTCTGGTCAATTGTGCACTGCATTTCACAGAGTTTACATACACAAGGTGAGTGGCGTGTTTCTTACAATAAATTGAGACCTCATTATCTATGTCTCCAATTAAATTGATTCTGCTATGCATCAGAATGCAGACTGCATTCATCAAATGTCCACAGAGGCCCCTTACTCAGTTTGGAAGTCATGCCAGGGCTTGAATACTGACCTCACTAGGTTTTTGCTAGGGAAGGATAAGTTTGCTTTCCCAATAGACATCTTCAGAAACACAGAGGCTTTCTTAACCTGTGCTGAATCAGGCCTAGTGGATCCACTCTGCCTGGTCTGGGTGATCTCCTGCATGACTTACTGCCCACTGGTGGTTTGCATCATGATATACTCAGTCCAGGAAACTGCAAATTAGTGGGACAGTTTGTTGCAGGAGTAAAAATCAAGCCAGTAGCTTATACTTATATCAGTAAAACAAAGCATGGGAGAACTGATATATTCCCAACACCATAACAGGCATAAAATTGCATCTCATAAAACACTTGATGTAGGGGGTTGACACAATATTATAAAGCAGGAAAAAAGCACAGGGGCCTATCAACTGCTCCCCAAAACATGGCATCACCTGGTATGCCACCCATGACCCAGGCCGTTAACAAAGACGTTACATGCTGCCAGCCCCAGGATCAACCACTGAGCTATGCCACTCAGAGGTCGCTGGACTTTTAAATGTTGGCAACTCCTCTTTGAACCCAATAGTTCAGCCAATTTCCCATCCACCCTTAAGTCTATCTATACAGTCCATCCCTCTCCAATATAGTTACGGAAGTGCATCAGGAGGCTGCCCCTCCGCCTTCTCATGTCCTTCCTCAGGCGGCTCCTGCCTCTCCCGGGGCAGCCCCACGCTTCCCTCCGCTTCCTGCACAACAGACCATTCTGCTGCACTGAGACGGGCATCCTCGAAATCCACCAGCTGCCAGGGGCCCTCGGCTCTGCCATACAGCCTCCTGCGCTCAGCACACAGCGCTTGCCATCAAATCTCCAGACTCCCGGAGGGAGAAACACCTCTATCCATCTCTCTGCATCAGCAGGTTTAACAGCCTGATTAAAGGGTCCAATTTTCAATGGAAGCTGTAATCGCTGGAGGGATGAGGGGGAGGAAGGAAGGAGAAAGAAAAAAAAAAATCCCCAAATTCTTCCCAACAACTACTGCCTTCTCATTTAGAGTCTTTTTAAGCATACACTGTGTACATAACCGAAAAAGACTGAAGATTAAATGCGTTAAACACCCACATCAGGTGTCTGTTAAGCTAATGTATTCCTAGAAATGGTTAGTGAAACACAGCATGCTTATTTCTAATGAGAGCTATAGACTCCATTTATATGTTTTTTCCCAAAATTCTATTCCTAAACTAGCTGGCTAGTAATGGTAGCTGCTAATTTGCTGCAGGTCAATAACTGTAGTTTCTGTCAACAGTGTTTGCATTTCAGCTATAAAGCAATGAAAATTCTTTCCCTCTAGCACACCCTACGAATTCATCCAACTAGCTACCCTTTGTCCTTATATACTCCTGTGGGATGGATACTTAGAGGCTTGAACTTTATTTGTTGCTGTGTGTTTATAACCACAATTATTTTCCAAAACCTTATGTTTTCCTTTCATATATCAGATGTAATGTATTTCTATCAGGACAGCTGCCCTTATAACACTAAGAGATTAATATCTTGAACACCATGTTTCATAATAAGTTGCAATAATTAGAACGTAAAAAATTCAGTTATTATAGTTAGAAATCTAAAGATATTTTGACCAGATGGTAAAAGAGGAAGCTATCTATGAATGTCTGTCTTAGAAGAAAAGATCCAACATATAGCCTCTTCAAAAATAAAACATGAACTCAATATATTTTAAAACTGAAATATGATCAAACTTTAAGCCACGTTCCGAAACAGTGCAAGCAACAATTAAAGCAGTTTTGCTTTTTTTTTTTTTTTTAATGCATTCGTTTGTTTTGGGTTTTTTTTTTGTTTTTAAGAGAGCCTTGGTAGATCAAGATAATGCTTAATTTCACAAACATCTGAAATTCTGAAGTCAAACTTGCATGAGCTAGTAATAGAAAAATCAGACTGGGGAGGGTATGTTTTAAAAAAAGAAATTTTTTTTTCCCCTGTATGCACATAGGAAATTAGAAGAATAGCTTTCTTAGATTTATTCTTCATTCATAAGAGATTTTGCAACTACAAAAGGAATACAAACTAATCTGAAAAATAATTTTGCCTGTAAACATAAAAATACCGCACATATTTATTTCCAGTACATTATACTGCTTCATGCATCTAGCTGATATTTGTTGGCTTCAGCTATGTGTCCTCCTTCTGAGGAGATTTTTATTTTTTTATGGAATGATTATTAAAAAAAAAAAGTAGCATTCACTGTTTATAGAAAGTATCATCTAAAATTATGAACCAAATAAATTTATGCCTGGAGGACAGATATATTCTGCAGCTTTCTTAGAATTAACTTTCTCTGTTAATGACAGCAAGGTGTTTAGCTTACACTGAACTGAAGGGGATTTTATAGTAAGCATATCCCAATAACCGTTATGCAGCAGAAAAGAACATACAAGAACTGAACAAAGGAGTGGAGAACGCTTTTCTGAGCTGCTGCATTGGACACAATTTTTGCTCTTAGATCACTGCATCGCACAGGCTGCACTGTGTTACTGAGAACATTAAATATTGCCTTGTAGCATACACAATTGCACTATACTGTAAGAAATCTACACATAAATTATACTTGTACATATAGAAAATTGCAGCAGTATCCAATATTGCAGCAGTATTGCCCATTATATCTATACACTGAGCTAGGATGTGACAGTAGAAGTGTCTACAAACATGTAGAAGAAAACTGGGCAATAAGGGATTTGGATTTCCCTCCAATAAGTTATGCAGTGTGAGGTGCTTTAAAAGTAAGTGAAAGATTTGAAATGAAAATGACCAGAGCACTAGATTACACTGTACAGAGAGAAAGGAAGGTCCAGTTATCAGAAGTTAGCTGGAAACCCTGAGCCTCAGCTCTCCAACAATAAATTGTAATTAGCGTGCATCCAGCAGCACACAAAGTTAACAACGAATGCCTAAAAATGCTATGAGGCTGCTGCGTACTTCAGATACCACAGTGAATATTTCTGAATGTATTACAACTTTTTCATCTGTATTTCGCACTGATGCAGTAACATTAGAACTACAGTATAAAAAAAGGGGGATATTAATTTGAATATTAACAATGAGACATATTTAAACACGTGTGTGTCCATATGTATATTCTAAAATGTAGGAGAAAATAGTGTCAAGTAGGAACAGTAGATGATGCTGTAAAATAAACCAGTAAGAGACTCCCCCCCACAGGAATTGCACAAATTACTTGTGAAAAAGGCACTCCAGCAATCAGAAATGATTAGGACTTATGTCTTATCCAACAGACATCTCTCTCACAGTAGCATGCTTCCTAATACCATTATGGATTACTGGATCAGAACCGTTTATGCATCCGCACTCTCCTTAGAGATCTGTCTTTCAAGCACAAGGAATAAAACTGCTTCTTGTGGAAGACAGTGATCAAGAAACTAGAAGGTGAAAACAAACCTCCAATTTTCCCCACACAATGTTGCTCTTATTTCCTACCTTCAAATAAAGCACATGAAAAAGCAGGTATGACTGAAGAGTGCTGCAATTTGGGAGGGAGGGGAGAGGAGGGCAAGGGGAGGAAGTTATGTTATTGGACAAATTTATTATATATGTCTGATAATACCCTAAAGTTCCCAAGTGTCAACACAGAGTAATAAAATCACTTCTCCTCCACTACTTTTGTGCTTGGAGAACTCATCCTTTTCACGAATTATACCAACAATCTATCTTCAATGATATCTTCATTTTCCTCAAAGCTATTTTACTCCTTTTAGACACAGAACCAAAATATTCAGATAACTAAGCTCATATGCTAGTCTCATCAATGAGCTTTGAAAGAAACCAATCTCTGGGCTAAGTACACTGCAGGTAGACCAAGCTGTTTCCCAAAATGTCAGTCTGTCAAGTTTTACAAATGTATTTGAAACAAAGCATTGTGAAGGCTGTATTTCACATCCATTCAATACACACACACTTCTCCACAAGATCAGCCTCCACAACAACAAAAGTTTAATTTCGCAGGCTTCTGAATATATTGCAAAGTGAGGTCTGTGGAAGTGGACAAAAAATCTGGTTGAGGCCAATATGAAACCTTACGTTTGCCTTTATACACGCTCTCCATTCATCTCCAAACAAATCAGCATTAGCTTCAGTGCTGTTACACTCACTCTTCTACCACTGAGCCATACCTGTTACAGTGACCCACTTTCCAGTTAGATTCACAAAATGTGGTGGACTGTCCTTTACAATTAAAAAGGTTTGAAGTGGTTGAGGTGGAGGAAATAAAGGAATGTTCATTTCATCTTAACTAGATTCTTTGTTTTAAAGGTTCTGAGGTCCTGTCCAACCTCAAACATTCTATAAAATATGTCCCCACACTGGAAATGTCCCTAAATAGATTTTCAGCACTTGAAACATTGCCATCCACCTTGCTGAGAAAGCCTTAAAAATGTAAATCATGCTACAGCCAACATTACTTCATCTAAGTAAGTCTTTTTTCTTCAAGATATTATCACACACAGCTCAGCCAGGTTTAATTTATCTCAGTCATCTTTTTAAGTTAAATCACGATTCTGTAAAATGTGCCTCCTGATCAGTGCCTTAGATTACTCATATTATTAGAGTTAGTGCCGGAAACAAGATCCTTGGCATTCAAGTTATGACTTGTTTAGGAAATTGATATTGGCATTTTCTGCATCATTTGCTTTTTCTCCAGTGAATTACTTTCCTGTCTTTGATTCTCCTAAAGAAATTTCAACCTTATGGGAGAATAAAACTAATTAAAAACACTGGCAAATTTAACTTCAGGCAGAGAGTCTGGGCTTCCTCTTAGAATTAATGTACCTATTGATCTGTTAAAATAATAAACTGAAAGTTGCAGTCTATCACAGAAAATTGTAAGGTGTTTGAGGTCAAACACTAATTCATTCCTTAAAGGTGAGCATAACGTTTCCTACACCTGTAAATTAACCTGACAGTTCTCCAAGATAGGATGGATAAAAATAAACAAGAATTATCTCCTATGAAACACATATAGAAACAACAGTCGTACAAAGACTCCCCCCCACACAGACAGACAGACAGAACCCCTGCAGTAATTTGGAGATGGTTCATTTTTTAAGGGACATATTTTGAACAATCTTATGACAGGTTTTTTTTGACCATGTTAGTTAACAGTTTATTTTAAAGCAGCCTTAATCCTGCACTGCACCACAGAATTTGTCTACTTCTCTGATATTTGCCCAGACTGTGGGTGCTACTATTACACAAGTCAGGAAGAAAAGTTACACTTCAGATTTTCACTATCAAAGACAAAACAAATCAATTTTAATCTCCCAAGACATGAAACTGCTTGATGCAGAAGGTCATTAAATGTTGTCTCCTATTCAGTGGCACTGGAGTCCAGAATAAAGGATAAATCCTGCAAAATGACAATCACTGAAATTGAGAAAATGAAAAGTGAGGAACAGCTAGTGTTTTCCCACCGATATGTTGGGGCTTTTCAAGGAGGTTGGGAAAAGGACACCAGATATTAGCTCAAGGACCATCCTCTTTTTTATTACTTGCATGTTACCCACTGAAAAGCCAAGGTGCTACTGCAAGGATGCCAATACTTGAAGAAGGAATCTGTGACCAAAAAGATAACCCCAAAATGGAATTAATCTTTAGTATCAGCTCTCCTCCACTATCACCATTCTGTACTACATCAACAGTTTTAATTTAAATAAAAAGGTAAAATAAAATTTGTATTTGTTTCAACCAATTCAGTCATGTGTTTTCCGCTTTTTTTTCTCTCTCTCTTTTACTGCTGTTTTTCCTCTCCCCTTGCCTGCATTTGTCTTGTTTCTTCATAAAAGAAGCCAGCTTGGACTCCAGTAATAGCTCCAGTCCTTCCCAACTAACTGTCTTTATTCTTCTATTCTCTCCCCCACCATCCCTAAAGGGAAGAGTTATTACCATCAGGCAGGTTGTTGTTGTTATGAACTGTTATTCCTTCTTTCTCTGTACCTTTAGAACCAATTTAAAACATCTTAAATCACGTATTAGCCTTGGGATTAAACAGGCCAAAACCCTGTACACTTGAAATGGCAAACCATGTTCAGCTGATTAGTGTCTTAAATGGGCTACCTTCAACTCTCTTCATCTGTTATTGTATTTGTATTCAGTATTTCCCATTGAAACAATGCTGTGTCTGTGACACAGCACAGTGTAAATTAATTTTCAACATTTCAACTAGTTTATTTTCCCTAATTCCTTATATTCCATAGCCTTAAACTGGAAATGGATACTCTGTTTTCCCCTATAATCCACAGTGATTTTATGTAAATGCTTGTATAGCTGGCTCACTAGTCATTATGCATATTCATTCCCAAACAATGCCTGGAAATTGGTGTAAATGCTTTGAAAGTGAATGAATTGATCCTCAAACATGGAACTAATAATAAAAGAGTATTGCCTATGCTGCAGTTGTTAACACTGCTGTAATTAGCATTTTAACAGTTAAAATTACTACCTAACATTCCAATAGTTGTCTTTTTACAGCTGCCTTAATCAGGAGAACATTACAAGGTAAGCAGCACCATATGCTTTCACTGAATAATTATTTTCTAAAGTTGTCTTGCCTTCAGTACGCTGCTTTGAATGTTAGAAACTAGCCTTCCTTAACAATTTTTCTATTATCAACCTTATGTAATTTTTGAGGTACGCCTTTTAAAATACAAAGCAGAATTCTCACATGTCCAATACATAATCTTAGTATTTTTCTGTAAAGTCATCCTGCAGGATTTCTTAGTTTTCCTGAATGAGTGGTACAGCAGACTTGCATGCCTGGCTTTCCATCCGACAACATGTTCTTTAAAGAAAACATCCCTGTCTTGCTTAATGCAGAATTAGGTGTGCCATTTTAAAAGTTAACCATAGTATAAAACTTCAGCTTCTCTAGTTCTCTCTGAACAGCAGTCCTGCCCTTGAGCATACTGACTAGTTCCTCCAATTTGGCATCACCTGCAAACTCCATGACAGTGCACTCCATGGGGCCATACCCACCTATCTGTCCATCCACCCAGACTACAACATTCTAACTTGGATACAAGAATATTGGGAGAGACAGTGTTGAAAACCTTGCTAAAGTCAAGGTAAAAGACATCCATTGCTCTCCTTGTCCACGCACCCAGTTATTTTACCACAGAAGCTCATCAGGTTGGTGATGCGTGATTTACCCTTGATAAAACCATGCTAACTGTTCCCTAGCAGCTCTTCTCCTCCATGTGCCCAGAAACATGTTCCAAGAGGTCTCACTCTGTGACTCACCTCGGGACAGAAGTTAGGCTGAATTACCGTCTTAGAGCTCAGACATCAGTGACACAAGCCCTCAGACCACACCTTGACTGGGAGATCGTGAAATAATATTTAGTTGTATGTAACCCAGCCGCCTTGACAACAGTGAGTGGCGAAATTGCTTCAGAACTCACAGGGACTGCAGCGCAACCCCAACTGCTACAATTCTTCAGCTGCAAGTCAGTGGTGAAGCTATTTGTGAACTACTGAAAACAGCTACTGCAGTAAAAGCAACAGGACAATTCTATTAAATATTTTTTGTTCACCTTGCTAAATGACAAAACTTAGATGTTTTTAAAAGTCAGTGTGACAAAAATACACAATTTTAAATGTACTACATTATGATGGATAAAGCAATTTTATTGACTAAAAGCACAAGGCAAATCTGTCATCCAAGGCAATTAGGAAGCAACATTTCTACTATTCTAAGTACATATGCACATTTTGTGTAAAAGTCACATGAAGATCAGCTGTCATTGTACTACATCAATATCCATCAAATCAAATGACAGCATCTTCCATCATGAACTGTTTGGTATAATGGAAATAAAGTCATTGGAATACAATGCTTTAGCAGGATAAATGACTCCCATTTTGGAAACAAATGTCTCAGCTTCACCTCAACGTTTATTTCCTATGAATGCCAAGGGGATGCTAAGACATTTATCCAGCAGCAGAAGGACCTTATCCTGTTGCAACATTCTGTTCTGACATTCTCTCTTAAATCATCCAAAGCCTATTATCATCTCCTGATCCAATTTCCAAAATTCTTACACATACAGCTTAAAGACAGACTTTCACGGATATAATATTGTGACTTCTAAATAGCACATGGTAAGACTCCAAGTTCAGAATAAAAATGTTACACTTTCTTCATTGCTTTAGAAAAGGAGACATATTGAAATGCAAAGCCTCATCTTGCAAGATGTGAACTCACAAGATGGGGCCTCGTAGAGAATTACATTACCTTAAAAGGGAAAGTTTTCCTATTTCAGGGCCTTCTGTCCTTACCCAAGTGTCACATATGCTATGGAAAAAAAATGCTTAGGTAGATATTGGTCACACTTTTAGTTTTTAATGTTTGTTTCAAATAAGTGTCAACATCAAGTTTTTGATCCATTTGGTAAATCTGCTTTTTGAAAGCTGACAATTGTTCATAAACTTAAAAGACAAGGTACTTATTTTAGCGAGGCAGACATTTCAACTGAGAAAGCCATCCTCTGAACACGTAACAGCTTTCACATCTGCAAAGATAAGAACAAGAGTCCAAGATTTTTGTAGCAGCAAGCATTTAGCTGAATGCTTTCCTCTGATACTAAATAACACTAAGCAGCAGACTGCTGAACATACCCTCAATGCGTACAATAACATCACCCATTTCATCTGCAAAAAGGCCACCAACTTTCCTTTTCATACCTGTCACTTTCCGATTCTGGGAATGTGGCCTAAACATTCTTCTAACCCCACCTATTCAGACTTTCTCCAAGTTCAGGCTCAAAGTGATAAAATGGAAGGAAAAAGAAAATCTCTATTCTATCAGCTATTGCAAGAAAGATACATTTCAGTTCCTTTCCATCTTTTTTTTTTAATTATATCTCCTTTAAAGAACAATATCAATTCTGTTATAAGGTTTATTATCAAATAATAACAGAAATAGTAGTGAATGATTTTTGTCAGCAAGAAAGGATAACAAAGGACATATCTAAGTAGAAAATAATCTAAGTGTGCATAGCGTTTTTATTTTTCTCATCACATGAGACATACAGATTGATTTGCTCATGACATGGTAAATGGTAAATACAAATTAGGGTGACAGCTAAGGTATCAGTAAGATTAAGACATTTACGCATATTTGGGTGCATAAAAATCAAATAGTGTTTCAAGGAAAAGATGATGCTTTTTTAAAAGGAACACATAAATTCAAGCTTATATACACTGATAAGCTAAGACCTTTTAGACTATGCCTCAAAGTATTTCTAAAAGATCACTAAGGAACATGTCAGCACCATGTTATATCCCACTGAAATGCAGCCACCTCTCAGATAAACACAAACTTCTGTTTAACAGTATCCTCTGTCTGAAGTAGTTAGAAGTTTCCAAAACTGTAGTGACATGGCAGGCAAACCAAGTTTAATCAGCTTACCATCCACGTCCTTGCAAAATTAAGGACTGTTCAAGTGAAGCAGAAGGCTGAATTTTATTTGCTCTTATAAGAGATTCCTTTGTATGTTTGACAGAAAAAAAAAAACAAAGTAATGAGGTTTCATTCTAGTTACATCATTAAAGCAGCAGCCACACAGATTTCTGAAACTAGACAGGAAACTACCTGCTGATTACATATCACTGTCACTGCGATCAGATTCAGTCAGAACCAAAAAAGGGTGATAATATTTATTACCAGTGACTGTACAGCTTTCCTGGTGAAACTTTCCCCACGACTTCAAAACAGAATGCATCTTTCAAAAGCCTATTTCAAACACTTGAAGCATGTACAGGGTTCACATAAATGTATAGGTGTGTAAAAATACTAGGATAGGAAATAGGTATTATGATTCTTCATATTGTTTATCATTTACCCCAAAAAAACAGCAAACCCCCCCCCCCCCCAAAGATTGTACGTGCAACCACGTTCCCCTCTGCAACACTAGGAAGCAGCTAGCACCCAACCCTCCTAACTCATGGGATACCAGCAAGTTAAATATTTACACATAATTTTATTAGCATTAATTCAGTGAATGCAAACTGTTCCAAAGATGGTTTGTAAATACTTGCCCTTAATTTTAAAACACTGGATAGCAGCACTATGAATTACACTGGTAATTTTGTGCTGTACCTCAAGGAGAATAGACAATGTTTGTATAACTCTGTTCAAATCAATAAGGTTTGAATAATAACTAAAACCATAAAGACATAAACAGCCTTCAGGGAACCTGTTTTTACTATTAGGGGCTTTTGTGCCTAATTTAAACATAAAACAGACAAACCATTACATTCCTTGGATTCTTGTTAAATGCTCTGTTATATATTTTACATTTGTAATGGCTCTCAACTACAAAATTAAGCATGGGTTATCCGTTCTTTGGAAAATAACCCAAAGTTGTTTGACCAAGATATATAATTTGTCCATACAAATTTACTTTCTTTTTAATGAAGTATTTTCTGAAGCACTGTAGAACTACCTTAATTTTCATGTCTAATATTTACAGTGGCTGTGAGATGAATAATAAGGCATTAAAATCAATAATAAAAAAACCTTCTAGATAAAAATACCTCTTACACTGTCTCCTTATATTACCATTGTACTTTAAGCAGAGAAGTACATTAAAAAGGGTACATTGCAAACAAAATACTTAAAATTAATCATCTAAAACATTCAGATATGTATTCCATTAGAATTCTGTAAAACTAAACCTAACACACTCTTTTGCATTAACCTTCCTGTTTTTCAAGGTGAGTTTTTACTAAAGAAGTGCCAGGGTTAAGTCGCAGAATAGGATTCAGAAAAAGATACCCATTACCTAAATGAAAAAAGCATTTGCTGCCACACCTGCTATGGTCAAATACCCCCAAACTTCAGAGACTAAAATCTCATTTGGGGAGACAGCACCTCTACCACACTTTTGTCTGCAACAGTAAGCAACATGCCAGCTCTCTTATGTTCTGTTCCTGATGCCCAGCTCCATTTTCTTTTCTTGATCTCATTCATCAGGAAGACCGTAAAACTCATTTTTGCCAAAAATTTTTTGAAGAATCTTGTGCTGGCTCTGATTTTAATCATGCTGCAACCTGAAAAGCAATGAGCCACTGCAGCACTGCCCATCTGCAGAGTCTAAAAGGAAACACTGCACCAGATGCACTCAATTTACTATATGATTTTTTCTGCTGAACACTGTGGGCTACAAAGTTTCTCACATTCCAAAAAAACCTATAGGCAGTCATCAGTGTCTGCTGAGAATGTGGTAGATCATGGCTTTTGGAGACTTTCATATTCATCTATCACACATCTCACCATAAAGAGCAGGCCACCATATTTCAGCAAAAGCATCATCCCAGTAAAAACAAGATTTAAAAAAATACTTAAAAGCAACATCAAAGTGCAAAGTAGCAAGAGCTTATTCTCTTTAAGTTATTATTTTTCATTACTGAAGTACAATATTAAGAAATGCACAGACAAAGCGTCAGATGCAGTCACGTAAAGCAAAACAAAAAACTGCAAATTACAGGACTGGGAACATGAGGTGGTCAACTCTGGCAACGCATGCCGAGAGCACAGTCATAGGGGAAAGTCTCAGACTCAGACTGCAAACTTCAATATTAAATGTCAGTCTACTTCCTCAGTTTTAATAGACATTAAATTCTGGTACTTACTCATGCTTATCACTGGCAGGTTACAGATACTGAAGAAAAAAAACACTCACAAACATTTGAGCATTCAGACTGTGAAATGTATTAGTTTGAACTTTGGTTAAGTGCTAATCGAAGAATGCTAAAGCTTATTGTTTTTACCCAGATGCATTTGCCAACTTTGAATTTGGTTGGCAAGAGAGAAGGAGAATATAAACCAGGTCACAGACTAACAACGTTGTGAAGCAAGTTCTTTACAAAGAAGCCCTCACAGCCTCCCATGAAGCCAATAAACACATTCACTATAACCACGAGAATTATCAGAGAGCACTCCAGGGTACCTTCTCATCTAGCTCAAGGTAATTATTTCAACATCCCTATTGTTACGTATTATTTGTATTACAAGAGCGCCAAGAAGCCCCCATCAAAATTAAGGCCATGGGAAACTACCAAGAGAATTTTTCTAGGAAGATTTAAGGGTCAAATATTCCTGCACTCATAACAGACTTCTGTTTAAGAATTCCAGCATGGAAATTTCACTCACTTAGCACCTTACATAGCCAAATCTATGCCTAAATCAGCCTACTAAATGGGTTTCAAATCACATTAAAAATTTTATGACCATTTTAAACAGCTCTCCCTCCTCCTCCAATTACACATGAAAGCATTTAAACTCCAACATACAGCTCTTCTACTTGAAGTATGTTCATCCATAACCCAGGGCTGGCAAGATGAAGAAAAGCTTGCAGAAAGTGCAAAGTTACAACACGTTTTCCTCTGAAGCAATTCAAAGGTTCAGATACAGCATTTCATTCATTTTAATAACGGCTTTAATAAATTGAAGAAATAGGAAAAAAAGCTTTTAAAATTAAACTTTCTTGTAACCCACACAAAGTTACTATTATACAGCTGGGTTACTTTAAAAAACAGCCCACCCCCACCAGCCCTAAATAAATAAGGGATGAAGGTTGTTGTGCACGTGAATTAACCGAGAAAAACCAACTAGAAAGGCCAAGGAAAAGTACAAAAACCAAACTCTTCTTTTGCCGGTTTGTATTTAGCACATTACTGCTCACCACTTTCTCATCTTCTGAGCAGAACGGCCTTCACTCGTCCTTAAAACGACCACGTAGTATTTACATCAGATTAGAGAAACCTTAAAACGACCACGTAACTTGACTTACGCGTTCGTGGGTAACGCCGCGGGTCCGACGCCCTCCCGCGCGCCGACGGCGAGGGTCGAGTGCGCCCGGCGGCGCCGCGCTGGAACCTTCCAGAACACCGAGGCGGCGCGGCCGCCGCGCCCAGATCGCGTGAGGAGGCACCGAGCGGCGCGGAGCAGGGGCGGCGCGCGGGGGCGGGGCGGGGGCGGGCCACGGCTGCGCTGCGCTGCGCTGCCCGCGGAGCGGCTCCCGAGCCCGGCGCCGCCCCCGCTCCTCACATGGTACCGTGGAGGCTTAAACGCATCGCGCAGCGTTTATTTATCCTCCCCCCCCCCCCCAAAAAAAACAAACCCTGAACGAGTAGCGCAGCAGTTAACGCTAGACACTTAACAGCCGTCGCGGAAGTCAGGTGTGACGCAATACTGCAGTCAGGGTAATTAGCAGAGAGGTTCGTTTGGTACAGTAGTGCTTGACAATAAAGGCACCTGCGATGGTTCTGGAAAGAGGAACCGAGATATCCCGCTGCCGCTTGGAAGCGACAAAACGTTTTAGATTTTTTCAAATTCGGGCCGCAGCGCCCGTGTTCTGCAGGCTCCGTTATGCCGAAGGGCGACAGAGGAGGCGGGAAGCGTCCTGCGGGGCGAAGCTGCAGAGCACACCCAGGGCGGGCGGCGGAGCGCCGGAAAGGCTCCCGCTGTGGAGGCGCGAACCCAGTTAAACCCCTGTTAAATGGTTCCTGCTTGTGTCTGGATGAACCCGTTAGCGTGGGGGCAAACCAGGCTTGAGGCCGCTCTCAACTCCGCGGCGTCAAGTCCTCTGGAAGCAAAGCCAGGAATTTCAGCCTATTTTCCCACAGGGAGGGCAGCATAATTCATGGATGTCAAGGCTCCCCAGCTCTTCCCATCGGTGACAGTTAATAGTTGCTTGCTGCAAACACTCAACAGCCATCCGGAAGGCCTAAATTCAATTCCGACTCCTGAAACATCCATGTCCACCATATATTTGGTTTACTCTGAAAAGAGACAAATATATTTGACTGCTTCCAGGGGGCACGGCACGTACACTGGGATTTTTTTCAGAACTGCCAGGTAGTTACAAATGCTAATGCCTATTTAGGCTTCTTGGCCTTTAAGCAGTCTTCTGAAGTTTTAACTTCTTATCCGGTAAAATTTGCTGGGTGAGAGGGAAAACACAGGGTGCTCACAACTGAAATGCATGTGACGGCATCCCGGCAATGCTCTGCTGAACGAAACTGAAACAGGCGTGTAATCGGCATTGCTGGCGGGGGGAGGTTGGTTGGGGTGGCCGGCCAAGGCAGTATTACTGCTATCTAAATTACCATGAAGGTCGTGATGCGATCCTTTTCTCATTGGACTAAGCGCTATTTTGTTCTGGTGGTTTTGGCACAGTACGCATCGTGTAGGGCTTCCCCAAACAAACACCCGAACGCTGTATTTTTCAGTTCAGAGTCATAATGATGTCTGCAAGGAGACTGAAGGCATCCTCAGGCTGCGTGTGTAAGCTTACCTGTCGGTAATAATAACGGATTTGTAGGAAAGACTCTTACTTCTGTAGGGGTTGAAACAGTACCCAAAGTTTGGGGGTTTTTTTTCCTTATTGAGACGGTCTGAATTTAACCAAGAAAAAAAATAGGAATGATAACACTTTCTTTTTCCCCTTCCTTAAAAAATATGCAGTCTAACTATACAAATCTGCTGGTTTTATAACAGAGAGATTTTATACATATGTAATGTCTACTTCTCACTACGGCTCTACTTTTAATGACATTTCAAAGAGAGCTGGGAAGTTCCTACCTTTGCATTCATTATGTACAGTGGCTAAGTAAATTTAGCTTGAGTACAAAGCGAAGACGAGACCTCTAAAACAGATATGGTGCTCTTCAGAGAAGAACCTGTCCTAGCATGTATGAAAGAAGGTACCTCAGTCTCTGCTGGAGCTCAGTTTACTTTTGTCCACTGCTAACCTTGTTTGACAGAAACACTTTATCCCTCAACTCAGAAACGTTCTCTTGAGGAACAGGCCTGCCTCTGGGATGCACCACATTGCATTTGAAAAAACCTTAATGCAAAAGAACCCTTCCTCACAAATCCCAATGCAAAGACTGGATAGCTTCCCCCTTTTCTCCTTTGCAATTATCTTAACTCAGACATGGACTAGCTGGTAAGACAATGGTAGCAATCACTTTATAAGTTTAATTTATTATATCAATGATCAGAAAAGTTTGGTGTTCAAAGTTAAGTGCTCAAAGTCCTAGGCAAGCTAAAAAGTTCTCCAACAAATTCTCACCAAGATAGCTGTTTACTTCCATAAAACATGGTGTTAAAGGTCAGCAAGACTGTTTTTTAAGAGCAAAACAAAAAACCCTCAAGGCACACAAAAAACTAACTCCCCAGCACACACTTTCAAATTCAAGAACACCCAGAAGGAACTTGAATAAAACACCGTGAACTGATGGAGTTTAACCTTACCATCACTTACAGTTACACAACTCTTTGTCAGCAATCATTATTTTCATGTGTTCTTGGAGACACGGAGTGTGACATGCTCCAGTTCTTAGTTGGATTAAATAATTGATCCAACGCTTTCTGTATTGCTCTGATGACCTGGCAGCATTACAGCAACTAAGCGCCATGAGCCATGGTGCTCCCCTTCATGGAGGAGGCCTTGCATATATCCACGAGTTTCGATTCTCTGCAGCATATTTGCATTCAGGGCCATAAACCAGAGCATGGCTGAGGCAGGGCGTATGATCTGACAGGAACCTCCCAGTCTAGGAAACTGCAGACAGGATTTGACAGAAATTAATCAATCTGGAGCTGTTAACACAGTAGTTTTGTGATTAGATGGTTCTCTTTCAGTCCAGTGCTGAATCAGGTTTGTATCCCTACCTTGCTCTAACAAATACAGGCTAATATGCACTCCCAATCAAAGTGAAAAAGCTAACAGGAGAAACTATTGATTTTATTTTAACCCTTGCCCTAGCTCATTTAGAGAGGAATAACGCTGTGCAGAGCACATGCCCCAAACTCTCCCTTTCCACATTCTGCTTGTCTATACATCAATGCACTGAGGACCGCAGCAGCTACACAGTATGGATTAGACCACACAACTACATTTCAGTTCTTTAGGATTTTTCACAACCCTTTGCTTAAGAGCTTTCTTCCTTCTGCTACATTTTGTTGATGGAAGAAAACACAGGTGTCATACAGAATTTCAATAAAATAGGATTCTGCAATATCTAGCTAAAGAGTTCTGCCTTTTCCTGCACTTACAACTAAAAATAAGTATCGTCATTAGTTTGATTTGGTTTAAGCAACAAAACTCATACCTTTTAACTGCAAAAGAGAACAAAAATCATGCTTCAAATCAGTTTCCCAAAGAGACAATAGAGCTCATACAAGGTCACTGCAAAAGGTCCAGGTAACTTTGGGTAGCATTAGCTGAATTTGGATTCACTCTTATGACTTGATAATAGGAACTTTCCCATTCTCCAACATCTCTCCAACACCCTGTTGGTAGAATCATGCCATTACAACAATGATTTTCAAAGCTACACAGAGACCTGGACAGAATTGTTTAAAAGCTGCTGCCCCCAGGAGCAAAAGTCCTCCTGGAAGTCAACAGGACTTGTAATTTATTTAGACATCTCTGGCTATCTTTCTACTCATTCAAATTAATATGAGTGAAATTTCATTTAAACCCATAACGTTTTGTAATTTTCAGCCTAAGACTTAGATCACCTTTATTTTCTCTGACATGTAGAAGGATTGGTCAGTTTTCTTGCCAAGAAACCACCTAAGATGGCACAAACACTTAAAACCTTCAAGTACGCCTACTTACATTGAGTAGGTTGCTTGACTTCATTATTATTCATTAAATGCAATACATATTTCATAACATTATTTCTATTAAAAAGTTTCAGGAAATGAGAGCAGATACCTGTATTTTTTATGACACTAATATACATTTCAATGCTGCCTGTCCACCCACAATTAATTCAAACTAGCCTATTAGAAATACAAATAAGAATCAAGACAGTAACAGAGATAAAGTAGTACCTTAGGTATATGGAGGAGATTAACCAGAATTTGACTGTCTGTTTGGACAGCAAACTGGTCTCTTCCCAGACCTTTATCTTCATAAAAGCAAACAGAAAGCTGCTAGAGATCTCTCTCTAGAGAAAGTGGAGAATGAGGGGGTTACAATGGTTGGCAATGAATCTCACCGGGAAATGTAGAAAATGCTACAGGAAGCAGGAGATTTGGGTTGAGTGCACTGTAGGCAGCAGAGGCTCTTTAGATAGGCCTGAGCATGTAAACTTTTGCTTTGTTATCTCTTGCTTCCGCTTGGTATATACTTTTGCATGAATTATGTTTTTATTTTGAAAAAGCTGCTTTTAAGGCAATTGAATTGACTGTTGGTCATAAACTCCAGGCAGGGCTTCCTGGCTGCTGCTGTTGGGATTTCTTGTGCTGTTATGCCTGGGAAACGGACAGTGATGCAGCCCAGAAACTACACCTGGTTCTTGTGGTTCTTCCCAGAAGAAAGGTAGTATAGCCAAAATTGGTGGAAAATTTGAAAGAGTTCATTTATATATGTTTAAATTCTCTAAATCTACCATTCTTAAAATACACTGCCATTTGTCAATGAGAGATGTTGGACTATATGGACAATGTTCTATATTCTAAGTATCTTTATTATATTATGCTGTGTTAGAAGAAGAATGTCTCCATGTGAAAAAGGTGAGGGGGAAGAGTCAGTCACATTTATCAGGCTTTATAAAACTCTAGGTCATTTTATCTCCTAGTTATTCAATTTGGCATGAATCAGGTACTTAAAAACTTCATCACATTTCTTACAGAACATTTCAAACACGTTCAGTGGGATGTGGCACCTGTCAGAAAACAGTGAATAACTTATCCTAAAAATCTCTTCCAGGTAGAAAACTAAGCTAGTATTAGTGCCAGTATAAAACAGCTTCACAAAACAAACTCAGCTTTTCAGCTGATACTGTTAGTGAAAGCTGTGACAATGCATAAAAATACACTGCAATTTAGATTCAATGTGAATCCTAACTTATGGCCTACTTGAAGCCATTCTAAGCACCCTAAAATGCATGTCAGAGTATTAATACTTATTAAATGACTTCAGTGCTAGAGTTTCTAAAATATTTTCTGTTATTCTTCTTTCTTTTGAACTAGTGTCCTACTGGAAATATGTCAGCCTGAACAACAAGAGCACAGTATTGTAATACTCGATGACATCTAGCTCAGTAAAAATCAGAGAAAAAAAAATCCATCATTTTATTTCATAAAAGAAATGGAACACAATGGTTTTCACAGCTCTACTTAGAATGGTATCAATGTTTTATCTTTTCCCTCTGTAATTTTCACTTCACCATTGTATTGTGTCTTTCTATTTTCTGCTTGATTTTTCCTCTCATTTAAGTTTATTTTCTGTTTTATCCTTCTCTAACATCTATAATTTACAATCTTTCATTCCAGAAGCCCAATTTCTTTGTCTTTCTCTATTCTTTTTGGCAGGTCTAGAATTAGAAATCACAAGCAAATGGGTAGGAGCATAATGACAACACGAGGCAGATGATTTAGCATGAAGATTATAGGCTGATAGACTAAGTCAAAACCTGTAAGAAAATGTATGACACAATCTCTGTGTTAATGTTTTAGTGAGCTCCAAATGTTGCATTAGAACAATTATGACGGGTGATAATTGACAGTATTAGAGCCATGTTTAAGCTAACTGGAAATAGGATGACAAAACCCTTAAAGGTTATAACATATAAAAATGAGATTCACACAGAAAACAAAGCAGGGCTATTTGACACCTCTGAGCCAGGAGGGCAGAATTCACCGCCACAATCTCATGAAGACACGGGGGCCCTACATCAGGCACTATGGCAATGGGCAGGTGAGGCATTAACCTGCTGGCCTTCCAGTGCATGTCTTGGGAAAGGAAGGGGTAGACTGCGAGTGGTAACGGGTCCAGCTGTTTCTCTCTTGAATCCTAATCGTGTTCAGCAGTGGAGGTAGCCCAGACTGTCCTTGAAGAACACATGCTCTCCATCCTCCTACCCTAATTTCTACAAGCAATGACCTTTCTGTACAGTCGCTGCCTAAGAACAAGCACTTGATTCCTGCACAGATCACTCTAAGTTGGTGAACTACCAGTCAAGAGTAGATAAGCTTGCTCAGTCAGAAAAGACTATTCTGAGTCTCTTGAAAATATGGCTGTACCCTTTTGGTCCTTTAGGGTCCAGTTTTCTTCATTATTGTTAAATTTTTAGCTCTATCTTCTCTATTCAATGCAAAATAAGAGAAGAAAACATGTAAGTTAGACTTAAGAGTCTTAAGCCTCTTATTCTCACTAACCATACAAAGAACTGCTAACATTAATCTCTCTGGAAAAGCCTCCTGAGGGAAGTACTCCTTTACGCTTTAAATTGAGTGGAACCAGTCAATATCTCCAAGTCTCCTGAAATGAACTGAAGTGGCAAACAGGAAACTTTTACCCCTGAATATCATATGTTGGCCTTCAACTTATTTTCTGATAACTCCTAATAAAGGATTAGCTGATTTCTAAACCTAGCCAAACAAATGCTGAACATTTGAGCAGCTTGAGAGAGACTTCAGTAAGATACTTAGTAAGATACTCAATAAGATTCATAAAAATACTTCTGTCTCCACAAAAAGAAGAAACAGAGCATCCAGGCAGTTCCTGTGATCTGCACCAAAGGTGTCATGTTCGGCTTTCTTCATTTCTCTGAAGCACAAGCTAATAGTCCCACTGAAGAAGTTAGATTGTGTTTAAAGGAACATCTTACAGGCTTGAAAGCACCAGGCTAATGTATCTAGCTCACATCGCTAATGTCAGTCTGTTACCGGAGTTTATCAGAGCCTGGGGAGGAGAACCCAGGACGGGTTTACCTCCTCCATCTGCAGCACGTGACAATATTTACTAATGTAAAACTAACTCAGAAATCTCTCACCTAAGCAATAACCTGCCAGCGCAGAATCCCTAAAAGTTGTTAGCAACACAAGCAGGTTAGCTTCCAGAGGACTAATTAATCTAATACTGTCACCCTCAAGTTTGGCACACACAAGTGCAATACAGATGATCCAATAGAATCTCTGACCTTAAATTTTATGAAACTGTGAAAACAAGACTGGTCCTGGGCCACAGATCTGAGGGGCCAGCCTGCAAAATCGGGCAGCTGCAGGGAGCAGAGGCCATTGGAAGCTGCGCTCAGCATCGAGTTCGCAGGGGCAAGTAGCTTAAGCCACCTGTGGCCTAACTGCCTCTAGGGCAAAAATTGAGTTACTCTGTATATTTATTGGACAGTTGGTTCGTTCCAGTCTGGACCGAGAAAGTGCCCCAAGCCATGGACAGCATACTCAGTAAGAGGACTGGGCTCCACCTTCAATCTCCATACTCCCTACCGCAGGATAAATAGCCTCCCGAGCTCATGAAAATAAATGGTACACATATGACCCCCATGTATTTTTTTTTTTTTTTTTGAAGAAAGAAAGGAAAAAAAAGGTGGTTACTCATGGTGGTCTGAAAATAGAACAGAGAAGGCTAGTTCTGTGATAGCTGATTTAACTTTCATTTAACTTTAACTTTTATTTTTCTTAATTTGTGAATTTAAAATGAATTAAATACTGATTATATTAATTTAATAATCTCATAGAATGGAATGTAATTGTTTTTTCAAATTAATTAAACTCCAGTGAACTCTTCTGCTGCCACAACAGCAAGGCTTCAAGAGTTCATAAAAGCAGCTGACACGGAGTCCTTGTAAACAATAGCTGTTCATAATAAGAGCACATTAAGCTCTCCATCCCACTGAAGTTAAAAGCATGAAATAATTTTAATGATAAGAGTTAAAGTTTAAACAAAAATTATAATGCAAGCATTTTTTCTACCAGTGATCTCTCTCATCTAGTTCGTTTCTGTTCCCCCAGTATATCAGGTACATTAAGGAGCAGCCTGACATTTAAATAAGAGATGTGATACTAAGATATGTGGCTTAGCAGAGATGAAGAAAAAACTCACAAATTCAGTTCCTATCCTAAAAAATAGATTACAAGGAATTAGGTCTTAAGAGTAATTACAATATGGCATTTTGATGATGAACTGAATTATAAATAAACAATATAAAAAAATCACAGTCATTGCCATTTATTCTTTTAAAGATTTGTTTTAACTATGTATTCATTGATTAATTACCTTTGATGAAAAAGGAACAGCTAGATCAAGCGCTAGGGCTGTTTGCAGAGTATCAAATATTTAATTGTAACATTGTAAAATACGTCTATATGGGAATGTTTGTACAGATTTATCCATTGTCTGTAGAAAAGTCATTAAGAGAAACAAATCTGAGAGCACACATGCAACTCCGTGGCACTTCCGTGATGTGTGGGCTGCTAGTGCATCTGCTGTGATGTCTTGCCAAGGCTAACCACCATTCTGCGACGATCCCCCCACTTTCACACAGAAAGCCTGTTATTTATTTGTTAATCAGTGATGAGAAGAACACAAATAAAAAGACAATCCTTGTTCTCAGGGATTTACAATCTAAAAGCCAAAATAAACTTCATTTATTAGAATGAAAATCTATTAAAAAAAATTACTTCGGTTCTTAAATACTAAAGGGCTCTACACTCTTCACATGTTATGAATCTTAGAGCACTTAATGCTTTTGAAGCACTTATCATCGGGGGGTAGCAGTCATCAGAATCTCATTACTCAGCCAGTCAGCGTTCTGATTGCTATCATCCAACAATTCACTACATCAGATATGAACATTTAGTGAACCACTGTCACGTAAGTGGGAGCCCTAGGGAAACTTCCCATGCTATTTGCGATCTAGAGAAGAAAGGTTCTTTTTCTGTGTATAAAATACGCAAAGGTTTCCGATCCAGGGGTTTATAATGCGTTATAATTTACGAGCAATTGGATTGGCTGGCAGCTGCCAGAAAGACTAGACAGTTGCATAATCATAAGGCAAATTTAATCAACTCATCAACTAGTATCAATTAATTTCAGGAAAATCTAAAATACATAAAGGATAAGATACCATAAAAGAACAGTAAGTAAAATATAAAGAGCAGTATTAAGTTTATTCGTAAGAAATTAATTTAGATAACTACAAATATGGGGTAATTATATGTCTGAATAGAGCACACCTATAAAAGTCATGCTAACAAAGGCTTAGATCATGGTATTTAGTTACAGCCAATAAAAAGGGCCAGAAAAGAGCCATGGTATCTGAACTGGATTCTGAATTTGTACCTGATTCTCATCTGGATCTGAAAGATTCTGCCCCAGGGAGTGGTGAGCAGAGCTTCCCAGCTGCGCCAAGGAAGCAGTAGTTGCTGCTGTCCTTTAACAGGCCATAGCTTACACTCATCTCTGTCTTGAAATGACTCAGCTTTCCACCATACTGCATTAGAGCTTCAATTGCTCAGCGACTGTCCAACTTCTAAAAATGGCTTAATGCCACAACCAGCCAGTCCTTATTCAGCAGTCTCCCAGTGCAATTCTAATTTTCTGTCAGCCATCACTGCTCACACAGGCTTCAACTCTCCTAGGAAAATAAACACCCAAAGTACATGTACAGTATCATTTAGGAAGTTTTTCTAATCAAATGCAGCTGTGCAAAAGGCAACAAACAAACAAAATCAAATCAGCACAAATACAAGCATTTCAATAACAGCCAGTTCCTAATAGCCACCTTAAGGACAATATCCACATTACAAAGCCTATAGTTTACAGTCTCATTACTGTCTATCTTGGGACATGAAAACCTAGCAACATGCCAGTCTGGGAGGATCTGTTTGAGCCTTTCTCTATAACTCACCAAATCTCAGCACATATGCAGAAGAGACAACCTTTTCCACTCGCAATGGAGATTGTTTATAAAAAATGTAGAATTTTAGTTTGTGCCTTGAACCAAATTATAGTCTTAGACAATTATCAGTTTTCCAAAGGAGCTGATTTAAGGTGCAAATTGAGAAAGTTCAAGATTACCATGTCCTGGAAATGGGACTGGGCATTTCTTGCATCTTTCTGTTGACTGCCTTATTTGCTGAAAAAATCAGTTTCTCAAATCAGGAGAAGTTGTAAATGTGACCTATTTTATCATCACATGATGAATACTTTGAGGGTCAGGGCAGTAGACACCTCGACTTCAGTCCCTGCTCTAAATGAGAGAGGAAAAAAACAATAGAATAAATTTGAATGCAAGTACACAGATCATAAATATATGTCCTAAAGGTCAGGCTGAGTACTTTGAGATTGGTATTGGCAGAAAATCTTACATTTAGATGAACAATCATTTTTTATTGCACAAAGAGCAAAAAATATTCACTGTGCTTTTTCTGCAGTCACACTTTGTAGAATTATTCCCAGCCATGAATTGCCTTGTCAACCTGAAGTGCTTACAGGCAGTGCTATAACCCAGCGCCTTCTTTGGTAAGGAACTATTATTCTACTCCTCAGAAGGAAAACACTCACATCCTAAAGAAAAACCTGGAGACCCTGTGGACAAGCAGCAAATACAACACCTTTCAAACAAGATACCAAGCTGAAAGGCCTAAAAATAAAGACTTTAAAAATTCTGACACTTCAGAAATCAGCCCAGTGAAGCCGATGTGCTCAGTTACACAGGGCACTAAAAGCATGTCACACCAATGCTTTGTTCCGCCAGAAGTTTTCCTCTGAATACAGATAAATTCAAGAGCTTTCTCATTTTTAAAGTCTTTATAGATATAACTAAATGTACCTGGGAATGACCCAAAGTTCCCAG
Source organism: Apteryx rowi (assembly GCF_003343035.1). Lineage (NCBI taxonomy): Eukaryota > Metazoa > Chordata > Aves > Apterygiformes > Apterygidae > Apteryx > Apteryx rowi. The sequence goes on along the minus strand of NW_020450085.1, from coordinate 629,686 downwards.
AGATAGCTATGCTTCACTCAAAAGAAAGGGTCTTAGCAGTACACCTGGACTGTCCCCTTGAAGACATATGGATATTCATAAATGCCATGCAAGCCAGAGACAATATAAAAAGTGATTCTTCAAGGTGGCCAACATAAAAAACAGAACAAAAAGCTTAGAATATGTGGAAGAGAAACATAGCTTATTTAGACTCCTAGTCATTTTGAAGCTACACAGATACTATGCAATAGCCATAGCCAAAAAAAAGTTACAAATCACAGTTTTTCCTCAAAGAAAGCAACAGCCATAATTCTAATATCAGGAAATTAAGATTTACAAGTACAAGATTTATTTTTGGAAAAGTTAGCCAAGACTTAATGTTCAAGGTATATTCTGTTTATATTGATTAAGAACAGAGACTTTTTAAGAGAAACAGAGAATTTTTAAGTTGTAAAGAAAAAAGACTGACAGGGTTTTCTTCCTATTTATGCTTGCAGTTCTATTTGGTTAAAGTATTCGTGGCAGTCTGCCTTCAAATCAGAGGCTTTCTGAAAGAGAGAGGAACAGCTCGTCTTTCTAACAACACAGAGCAAACAAACAAAAAAGAAAAAAAAGTTGCAATAGAAAACTAAATTATACAGTTATGGGAACTGACTCTCTAAAAATCACACCAGGGGAAAGAAAACACAGATCAAGAAATACATGAAATTTAATCAATAGGTATTTCAAAAAGTAAATTAAGTAAATGTTTTTTTGAAAATTTCTTAAAACAGAAGAATGGCGTCTTATTTAAGTACAATCAATTAGATGCCGAAATATTGTAACAGCCTTTTCTTAATGCTTTGCATTGTTTGGCAGGTGTCTAGGAAACTAGATACAAAACTGAGAGAAGGTTGCAATATTCAAACATTGTGTTCATTTCTTGTTCTCCTGACAATTTTTCATAGAAAAGTGCTTGTTAAAACAGTGAGATTTCAAACGGCTGTTTCTGATCTTGTCATGGAAATTGCTCAATGCCACCCAGGAGACTCCCTACCATATTTTTTTATCCCTTTTATATGATAATTTTCAAATCCTTCATAAAATAATCAGAAGTGGGCTGGAAGGTGTCTTAAGAGGTTATTTATTCCAGCCCTACGTCAAAGCAAAATCTGCTGTTCCTATAACATACCTTTTTAAATTCTACTTTAAAACTTCCAGTAATGCAAATCCTACAATTACTTTAACCAATCTAGTCTAATGGTTAAACATCCTTACTACTTCAAAGTTTTATTGACAAAAGTAATCATAGACCAAAAAAATCCCTTTCTGCAATCTCAGAATATTATTATTTCAGAATATTATATTATTATATAGTCCCAGTAAACAGAGAAGCTTATTCCCACCTTCTTCTCCTTAGTAACCTTTCACGTATCTGAAAATTCATGCTCCATTAGTCTCTTCAATAGACTGAATACCCCCCATTCCTTCCAGGATTAGATTTCTTGGGATTTCTGCCCATTCTTCTTGTTCTCTGGATTCTCCAGTGTAAACAGAGTATTTTATGAATGATGAAATCTAAACCCAGTGTGTTTTATACAGTGATGATAATAAAGGTGGCATTAAATATATATTAAAACTCCATTCAGGCCTGAAAGAAACTTTACACTAGAATTATTTCATTGGAATTGCGATTTCCAAATAGAAATCATCATCCTGGTGTAACCTTTACTCACTTTACAGTTACCTTAAAGCTTAGACGGGACAGGCAGTTGGCGTTATTATGGTTATGCGTTGCATGGTCATTCCCTCCTCTCCAGCCATGCTGACCGACCTCTCCCTAAGAGGCACCCTCAGCATGGCCACAGTGAATCAGAGGAAAGGCCCATCCCATCCAGTGCCTTTCTCTAATAGTAACTGGTAGCAGATGCCAAGGAAATCGTATAAGAAGAAGGAAAAGCCAGGAAATGGGTGATGAATAGCAGATCTTCCCAGTTGGTGGCAATCTGCAGCACAGGGAATTCCTGAGCCAAACGTATCATTGCAGGGCTCAACAGGCAGGAACATAGATAGCAGCAAGGTGATGTTTTCTTTTTCTTTTCTATTCTTTTCCCACTAATTCTCAACATTTCATTTGCTTTTTTTGACCTCTGTTATGGACTGAGGCGATGTGGCCATGGAGCTCTCTCCAACAGCCCCAGGAGCCCTTTCTACACGGCAATAGCTACATCAGGTCTGAAAGCCTCCTCCAGTCTGTGCTTTGAACCGGTCCTCTGTCGCAGAACTTCTCACTTGGGAGAAATTACGGCATTTTGAAACATCTGCTTTATGTTGATGGAGAACAGCCAGGATATTCAAAAGGAAAGAAAGAACATTCTTGACACGTTACAAAACACATAGCAATACAAAATATTATAAAGGAATCCTGGCTACAGTCACGGCAGTGACTATAGAAAGGTATTTCAAAACCCTCTCSTCTTTCCACTTTCACTGATTATCAACTTTAAAACTTCTGTTGCTTTAAATGGGAAAATAAACAAATGGTAACTGAACGACCTTTTTTAACACTTGCTCTAGGAGAAGAATAGAAACGTTCATTTGCACCACCCATGCAAAATTTTTAAAAACATTCACCAAATTGTCATCTCAGACACCAGGGCCATGACAGTTCTTCTGTACATGGCTATAGTCCTGTCCAAAGAAAGGAGGGATTTAAAATGACATATTTAAAAAGCTATATCTTTACATGATAGGAGATGTAGATACCTATTTAAAAATAGTACTTTTGCATTAAATTTTCTAAATGTGACTGCTTTTGGGGTTTAGTTTAGCTGTTTGCACTAGTCAGCATGATTCCTTATCCCAGCTAGATATAATCACTTGTCATTGAAGGGAAAGACTGAATTACTCTAGAAATGACCCARTGAATAACTAGCTGTTAATTAAAAAGACTTAAGCAACTCTATAAAAATATAACCTAACAAATACAGAACTCAAAATGCATTTAAGATGAAGTAGGATCCACCAGTCTAGGCCATTACATGTGTCCAACATAGAGGTCATCTAACGGGCAATGATGCCAACACTGGGCTAGCTCCTAGCTAGCTGTAACAGTGATTTACAGTGTTTTAATAAAACCTGAGTTTATGCCATCTTAGTACCATCCACATACATACACTGTGAAATCATCCTACGGAGTTTAATAGCCTAAGCTTATTACATTGACACTTTTGGGGGGAAGAATGTGGCAGGGAAGGGAAAGGTTAAATAGATTGCTTTGCTTTAACAAAACCATACAAAAAGATTCCTTAATTATTTGGATAGCAAYTATCAGCCTACCTGCTGCTTTTTGTGAGTCTCAATTCTGTCTTGTACATCTACATTTCTCATTAGTTGGTGATTAGATATAGCTGGTGATAAGATATAATTCTGGGATCTCAAGTGAGGAAGTATCATTTAGGCCTTTAATTCCTAACAAAAACAGTATGTCAGTTTTGGATTTTACCAGTTTCCGTGCAATCTGAGTCCCAGAGAAGGCAAAAGAGATATAGATCATAAGGACTGTGTAAAATACTATGAGGTCAGCAGACATTAGTACCATTAAGATCTATTACCAAAAAGGAAAAAACAATCCAAAATAAAATTAACTCACTTGTTTTRTTTCATATCTCTAGTATGCTTTTGTTCTGTTCCTCACATACCATCACCTATTATCTTTTCTTTAGATGCCTTAAAGTACTAAATGCACTAAAGTATTACAAAAAAAACAAAAAAACTCTGTGACCCTCCTTTAGTGGGTCAAATACTTTCATTAAAAATCTGTGTTCGTATTCCTCTAGCAGAGGCCACTCAAAGACCATGTCCTTTATTACAGGTTACTTGTTCTTCTCCCCCCTGTAGAACAAGTCATGGGGAAAGCAACCTCATTAAGAAAGAAAAGAAAGAACAAGAACAAAAGAAAGAAAGAAAGAAGGAAAGAAAACAAAAGAAAGAAAGAAAAACAATATTTTGAAGTTAGTGTAATCAGATATGACCACGAAGAACTTCCCCCCAGCAAAAACCAGAATGTTTAAATACCTTTATTTTAAGTATAATTTCAGACATCTTTACTACATGATTTTAAAAATTCAAAGTAATGTCTCAAAATGGTCCTGTTTGAAAATAGTATTTTCACAGCCTTAAATAGCTAAAATTCATACAATATGCACCTAATTGATAAAATTACATGATAAATCATATATCAAATAGTGTAATAGCTTTTTTACATATATATGTTATTTGATAAAAAATAGGCATATCAAGAACTCGGAAATCTCTGTATTTACATATATGAAGTAAGGGATAGTAKCTGTGAAATTCAGCTATTAAAAGTAGCATTAAAAATAGTAAAAAGTAGTACTAAAAGCAGTAGTAAAAATAGTAGTTCAAGCAGTCCAAGACACCTGAAGGATTGCTGGCTTACATGAGGGAAAGAGTAGGAATTTGCTAATTTATCATCTTGAAATGGGATTTGATTTCTCAATCATGCGCAAGTTAGGTAATACTCCTATGGCTAGAATGAGCAACGTGATCYTCATGATCCACGTCCAAAGGGAATTTCACCAGAATACAGAACGCCGCCTGCCAGTTCATTCAAAACAGGTTCTGTACRTTCCTCTAGATGAGATTTCCGTTAATGAAATGAGGATAGAATCAAGAACATATGATTGACCATATTGGTTGTTCTTCAGGTAAAAAGATTTCCCCGATTACAGGTAAGAGGCCAACCAGATTTGCTTTCTTTGGTCATCTTGGCACTTTGGGTAAGTGCTCAGAAAGCGATACAAGACTATGTGGAACCTTTACCAACTCCAGGGAGCATTTATTCCTGTGACAAATTCATTATACTTAAAGAACTACTCGTGTGAGGAAGTATCCATCAATGAGAACAGCATCCTGTAACGCTGCTGCTCCACTGACAGCAGCAATCCTCTCACCTGCTTCCGACCTCCTCCCTGCCCCACTCCCGCGATTTCATTGCAAGGAAAAACTCTAAGGAGGAATTTTATGCGTTGCTCTTCACCCATATCTCAGTCAGCTGAACAATTCTTAATTTCTATAGTTGTTGAAACAACATTTATCCTGAAAGATTTATATAAATAAAGATTTATATGCTTAAGTTTTATTTTCCAATTACAAGAAGGCACCATTTTTATAGACTGGAGTTAAGTAAGTGATTATCTTCTTAATGCATCCATTTGCAACTAGCTAAAACTGTATTTTCTGATTGAATTGCAACCCTGCAACAACTTATTTTAACTCAAATGWTTTAGACATTAAAAAACATTTACAAAATCAAAACATTTAATTAAATATGGAGGGAAAAAATGTTTTGGTATGGGCAGGGAAAATTCCTTGGCTAAAATTATTTATGAAGTGTGACACATTCATCAGAAGCTTTGGTAGCTCCAAGCCTTCAGGTTTGCAACTAAAAGAGGTAACCAAAAAAATTAATTTAGTATGACTGAAACATATCTAGAGTGTGTTAATATCAATATTACAGGTATTATTTCTCCAAAAGAGGCACAGTTAAACAGCTTTATTTCATACTGAGAGRCACTTCATACTCTGAGTACTGACAAAATGAATTTATAATGCTTATTATTTTTTCACATATCTCATTCATATGTTATGYACAAATACACTATGATACTGACTATTTAATGAAAGCATTTATGTGAATGTTCAGAAAAATCCTGAAGAGTTAAGGCCCTCAAATGTACTTCACTTCATGAGGATGAATGTGTTTATTTGTAAATCTATCTGCATTGCTTTGCATTTTCAATAAGCAAAGGTAAAATTATGAACCAATAAAGCCACTGAAATTGCTATGTCAAATTTATAACAAGAATGAATACACACATTTAAACACTAACACTTCCTGCAAACATTTTATTAAGCAAATCGGTATATGGAGAGCTAACGCTGAGCACACTTACTGAATCAAGTTCATGTAAGTGGAATTCATTTAAATGCTGTATGCCTGAGAAAGTCGAGATAAGACTATATTCACACAGCCAACAAACTCTGTACCTGTGTGTTTCTTTTCTTAAAAAAAAATCCTGAACTGCAAATATACAGAAATAGTATTGCCTGTGTTTAATGATCCTTTTTTTCCAGTACATTTCAAGTAGTAACTAACCCCACATTGCGAAACCCGTGAAAGGTCTCCAAGTAAGGAATTGCAAAGACAGGAAAACAATAAAGAAAATCTGAATGTGATCTGACTACAAAATTAAGAAATGGGCATCTTGGGTTTGGGATTTTTTAATTCTAGCAAACTGATTCCAATCTATTCTGAATATTCATTTACATACATGCGTACGGAGAAAGAGAGAGAGAGAGATCAGCCTACAGCACATTTGATGTATGAGATGTCTGTAGTTTCAATTCAAATACTAAAAGAAAAAATGTTACAGCAAAACTCTGGATTTGAAAGCTTCGCCTCTGCTTTAAGGCTTTCATTATTTTTACACATTATTCATTTATTTCTAGCAGCACTGAATATTTTAAAGATATTCATATCCTACTCCTTATTTAAAATAAGAATGCTTAATCATCCTGAACTTTGATTAATGCTCTTCAAGCTGTACTCTGCTGATTATTATTTTCATATTTTGGCAGTTTGATAAATATTACTGTGTATATTTAGGGAAAATAATTAACTAAATGGATTTTTCTCCCTTCTGGTGGTAATTTTGTTTATATGCTTGCTCCCCCTAAGCCTTAGCCATAAATGGAAACATTCCATTTATCAAAAAAATTGGGCACTAGGAATTGTAAAATTAAATATTTAGACATCTTAGTAAAATTAGTTAATGTTAGCTGCTTTGTCTAATACAGGAAATATCTATTAAAAATACATTTGATAGTACAGATATTTTCTCTTGCCATTAAAAAGCTGGGAAACAAAAAAACCCTAGAATATTGCTGAATTGAAAACCATGCATAATTTAGGATTCAAATTGAATTTTCATCTTCTTATAATGTTTGGGGAAATGTTTTATGCTTATGAAAACTAAGGGAGATAACGAAGAACATTAGAAAGCAAATCACTGTTTTTGTGCTCAGGCAGGAATGATACAGGAGCTGATATGGATCAGTTCTTGGAATCAATGGTAAGAATAGGCAAGCAACTTGAATACTACACATTCGCATCCAAGTTTACAGGATTGTTCAAGGGAAGAAAAAAAATCATAATGCAAGGAATTCAGGAAACTTTTCATCATAAAAGGGAACACAAAGCCCTTTAAGACTTTATATAGAGACAGAGCTGAAAGAAAAGAACAGCTATCACTAGATGTTGCTGCATTTTCCTACTATTTTCTTGCAGTAAACTACCTTACAATTTTACCCATTCTTGCCGACTGCTTGTGAGTGCTTCCTTAGTGCCTTCTTTTTTAGAAATCACTGGTCTCGCATAAAATCTGCTTTTTCTTTCATACCCACCAAGGACAGAGGTGTCTTCAGTTAGAGTAGTAAGGGAGAATACTTCCAGAAATGCTGCTTTTAGGACTGGCAGAAGGACCAACAAAAACATATAAATAGAAAAACCCACACGCCATTACGGTTAATGTCAGGACCAAAAAAGAATCCAGCAGAAACAGCCAAGACTGACTTTCCATCTGCACTGAGAAATCACAACAGTTCTGCAGAGCTGGGATAAAGATCTCCTTCTTACATCTAGAACTACTTATTTTTATTCTTTAAAGTACGAAGTCAGTCCACTACAGAGAAACCCTGGGACATTTATCAAGGACTCTTCTGTTCATTAGCAACCCCACAGGGTCTACCGGAGTCTGCCTGTGACGGAGTGTATTATGCTGTACGGGGCCCTACCGACCGGCACGGCAGCACGGCGAGGACACCTACGCAACTGGGAACGTGCCCTCACCTACGCCCGTCCCGACGTTTGGAGCATACGCAGCCAAAGCCGAATCTCACTCCACTGAGAGTCTCCCCTTATTATTTCATTTATCATCCTCTCAGGTTTGCCGAATCCATTTGGTTACTATCATCGCCTATGTTAGGCAGACCTTACACAAATAGACCCATCCAAAGCAGGGCACCCACCTGCCTCAATGCAAGAGGACGGGACATCCCCGGCAGAGTGAGTGGAGCCCAGCACCCGTAACTGGAACGACGCCATTAGGACAAAACACGGGAAGTTGTTTCACAACCTCAACCTCTCTAAAAGATTCTGTTGAAAACGCCTGCAGTGCTAAACAATCTTAGTACATAAAGAGAACTTATTACAACATGTTTTTTTATGCTTGTAGTGTAAATGTACTTTTTCTTCTCCCCTTCCTCTCCAAAATTTGTAACTTAGATTAAATATTTGTTCTCATTTTTGAAGGAACTTCTGTACCAGAGCCTTCAGCCTATATCTGAAGCCATTCCTCAACATACAGGACAAGTCTTCAGCAGCAATGAAGGATCTCTCTCCTTTCTTCTCTGACCTCTTGACCTAGGTATTTTGCGAGGTCTCTGATGCCCAAGCTAAGTATTTCTACAGGTCGTCTCTTTGGAAAGATCTGCGAACTGCGTCACTCTCTCACCCAGTCTAGCCTGATGAGAGGACTGCTAACGTCTAAGCACTTAACTCTGCTGGCACTCAGTCAGGATTAACAACGAGATATAAAACAGTACACCTACTGCAATTAAGAGCGCCCAAGACTTCCATACCACAGGGGTGCCATTCCTCCTGACGCAAATCCCAACCCAGGCTTTCTGGGTATTAACTCTGGTTTCAGCAGATTGTTCCACTCTCAGAAGAACCAGTCACGGTATTAACAGAGAAGGAAATAACACAGAGATGGCCAAGAACATGTTTATTTCTCTTTATCACTTCTTTTGATCATTTTCAACAGCACTTGAGATACTATTCTTATACCAGTAATAAAGATTAGCTGTTTTCCTGCAGCAGTTAATCTAGTTTATAGGTCATTAGATTTTATTTAATATTTCATTTTTCTGTTGTTCAAGTGCTAGGAATTAGGAAGTTAAGGTCAGTCAGGAAAGTTGGCCCCATATTTGCCAAGTGCAGGAGGAAGGTTATCCATTAGAAATAGGCCATCTTTACAGAGGAGACTAGGAAAAGAGCCAAGATACTGCTGTCTGCATTTTACCCAAAGAAATGACAACTAGATGTAGGCCTTGAGTCATCATTAATAGAGCAGTGGGTTCAAACTGTTCTTTAATATTTAATTTTGTATGTATGATTTTACAGCAATTGCAGTTTTGTTATTTACAGTCATTTATTTGCTGCAATACCATGGCCATCATCATAAAATGAAAGATGCAGTGTTCTTCCAGCAGAACTGGGGAGGGAGGGGAAAGAGGTGGCTTTCTGCCTCAAATTGCATTTTTACATGCTTTTGTTTCTTGGGAGCAGTTTGGATGATTTCCCCAAACAGCACTATTTTAATTTGTGTCACACTGTTTAGACAGACCAAAAGTGAACACTGACATCTACTTTATTTTTATTTATTTTACTTATCAGTGTTCTAAAACACTGAAACTACTTTACTTACCAATGAAGCAATTATTACTTCTCTTTGGAAGCCAGCAGATATGTTATTTAAATAGGTCACAGAAGTGAGCTGATGCAGCTGTCCACTCTTTCAAACTATCAGACGCATTAACAAGAAAGCCCATACACCTTTCCTACCCTTGCTCTGAAGCAAGGGTTCACTGAAGCCACAGTGGCTGCTTTATTATTCTTATCAATTATATAGCAAATCTAACTTAATTAAATACATTCATTTTCTGATAATTGGAAATTTCTTCAAAGGGGCTTTCTGAAACAAAGCAATTTTCCTGTTGAGAAGAGAGAATAAATTAGAAAAAATTATTGTGCCAGACCCATATGTGGCAGTAATTGTCTTCACCTTTTTCAGGAGTGCGATGATAATCCATGCCAGCTGAAGATCTGACCTGTTACCATTTCAAACATCTCTCCCACCCCCTTAATAAGCTGAAGTTAAGCTATCAAGTCAATAAATGGCCTCTAGATTCTCTAGAAAAGAAAATGCTAGGATTGAAGAAAGAGGTTGTTTCTGAGTATCTGAACAGGAATAAGTGTCAAACGGCTGTCTTTATGGAAAAGCAATCTATTTTTCTTTTCTGAATAACATTCTTGAAGCAAGCAACAGAAAGCGTCACAGTGACAGAAACTGCCAATAGTCGCGGCATTGACACAAATAAAGTGCAAGCCAAAGGCACTGGTTATATTGGCCTGAGGTCCTAACGCTAGTGATGAGGTCACTAGCTGACCAGAAATCCTGGGACTACTATATTGTAGTGTGGCAAGAAAAAAGAGACAGCAAAATAAACCATAAATATAAATAAATATGTTTATAAAATATAAGAGAAGAAGAAAGAGTGTAAGAGAAATGGCAATCCCAATTTAATTTTAAAAGCCCACCAAGTTAAATGAAAAGTGTTTTTCCATCTGCTGTGATGGAGATCACTATCCACAGAAACAGCAAAACCAGAGAAACCCTTATTTGTATATAATCTCTTGGATATACACAAAACCACTGGAAAGGAGATATTTAGCTATGTAATCTGTAAGTACAGTTTCATACCAAGCAATAACATCATGCCGATGTCAGGGTATAAGAGAAGAAAGACTCACTGCTGAAGCTCCTGCCATGATGGAGCTTCTTGTCTAGCAAAGCAGCTGAGAGCAAGAGGGGCTGCTAATGAAATACGTCCTGTTTTGTTCATTAAGACTTGCGATTCATCACTGAACTTCTATTTATGCCAATGCTTTGTTCAGTGGAACAGATTTAAGCAGGTGCCTAGCGTAAAGGGCCTTAAGTACCTTGGTAAATCAAGGCCTCGGTCCTTCACTGGATAACAGATGTTTATGCAAGAAGGGAGCACTGTGATCACGTCAGCTGACCTCCGCTTTAACACAGGCCATTGATCTACACGTCTGCAAAGTAAAAGCAGTCACAACTATATTTTAGCGTAACAAATCATGAATGAATTAAGAGGAGCAGGTGAAACGGCAGACAAACTTCTGCTACCAAATAGATTCCAGGCAATTGGCATTCAGATGCTATAGGAATACTCAGAAGCTTTTTCATAACTCTTACACCAACTGATATTCTGATTGCAGGCATATACAGCCAATATTTCAAGATACAGAAAGTTTCATATACAGCATAAGAAACAAATTCCTGCTACATCTGCTTATGTTCCATCTCTGTTCTTAAGCTCAGACTTTTATTTTAAACATCTGAGTGTGAATTACAACTGTTCCATTGGTATCTTCACAGAATGACAGAATCACAGAGTGGGTGAGGTTGGAAGGGACCTCTGGAGATCATCTAGTCCAACCTCCCTGCTCAAGCAGGGTCACCTAGAGCACATTGCACAGGGTTGCATCCAGGCGCGTTTTGAATATCTCCAGAGAAGGAGACTCCACAACCTCTCTGGGCAACCTGTTCCAGTGCTCTGTCACCCTCACAGTGAA
>NW_020450085.1:599860-617650 GCF_003343035.1 Apteryx rowi | reverse complement strand
GCCCACCTCTCCAGCCTGTCCAGGTCCCTCTGAATGGCAGCACAGCCCTCTGGTGTATCCGCCACTCCTCCCAGTTTGGTATCGTCAGCAAACTTGCTGAGGGTGCACTCTGTCCCTTCATCCAGGTCATTGATGAAGAAGTTGAACAAGACTGGACCCATCTTAACACCTTTCTGCCTCATAAAAAATATTTGGTATAGGGACATTGAGACTTAGAGAATAGATACCTAGTTTCTGACCTTAGCATACCTGACACAGTCCTAATTAGTTTTGAAATGATACTTTTCACTTACACTCTTATTACAAATTGAGCACTGCATGGAAAACAGCAACAACAAAACCCCTCCCTTGTCCTAGAACTCCAAAATCTTCTATTAGTAGTGGAGGCCCTGCGTTTGTGAGGCCTGAACCATTCTCCGTAACCCCCACATAAAGCCCAGGCTCTGATCCAATCTAGTTCAGCGTAGCAGTATATTATTAAAGTATAAAACATGACTGACACATTGAAAAAAAATGCTTCAATTAGCCTGGCTCTATTTAAGAAGCACAGCTAAGGCAAGAAATATTTTGACTGCACAATGACATGCAACGATCCCGGTTAAATTGTCAGTCAGCATGTAAAATCAGTGAGGAAAAATGCATCTCTTTCTTTGTAAATAAGGAAGGGATCCCGCAGGCACGCGGGAGCACCCCGAAGGGGCGATGCCGCCCAGCACGGCAGGAAGGAGGGCACCGCTCCCGCGCACGGGTTGCTTGGGGACTGCACACTGGTCACTGGGCTTGACTGGTTGCAGGGATCAATACTTTCTGATTCTGAAATCTCTTATAATAATCTTTCTCTTTATGCAAGATAAAAAGCAAAAAAGCTACTCAATGGCCTCTTCTTTAAGGTTAAGAAGAGTGCTCTTCTTTCTTTCTCCATTCAAAGGGAAAAGCAAAACTTAGCAGAGAAAGCTTTTCCACCCCGGCTCGCATCGAGCCCTGTGCTCTTCTGACAAAATATACTTAGGAGACGAGAAAAACAACAAGCAGGACTTAAGTCCCCTCAAATGTACTCGTATGGGAGATTTTGTGAACGTAAAAGACTCAAAGCCATATAACCAACACAGTAATATGCAGACTCCTATGCAGTCCATATGCCTATACAAAGCTGGTATATACGCCTAATGTAAATACCTATACTTGGAGCAGTTCAGACAGACTCCTGAAACAGAAGCAACTTCAGGCTTTTGAAAGTGGTGGAAGCCACCCTGCAAAATGATCTACGATACATGAGACAGAAAAGCACTCAAATGACGGCTGGAAATACGAAAGAGGAGGGATTGCTCACAGGCCATGCAACAGCTTTGTATGAGGAACAGGACAGGCAGCAATTACAGTGACACCAACCATTTATTCCAAGGGACTCTTAAGTGCGCGTTGATGGTCCCCAAATAACAAAGGGGAATCAAAACGAGGCGCTTACGTGTCCGCCCAAAATCTGTGTCAGAGAAAAGTATTAAACTTGGACTTCCCAAGTCCTCTGGAGTCTATTTGCTCTCCAGGACAGTTACACGTACACATCCTGGGACACAGAGGGACCCACAGGAATTTACAATTCTTAGAAGAGAACGAGATGGAAYGAGCACACAGGAAAACTGGCTCGCAGCTGGGGTGTGAGGTGGAAAAACAAGTTAGGAGACCATGGCCTTCCTTAGTCAGTTCAAGTTTTTGTTGACAAAAGTAATGGAAGAAAAAAAAATTGAGAGGAGCCTCTTCTCTTTCACTCCTTCCCCCAGTTGTGTTTCCATTGTCATCAGCAAAACAGCATGTAACGGCTTAAGTGCAGTGTACTAAAATATTAATTCCAATGCCCTAGTTTCATGTTCTTGTGCACCCTTCTGAAGTGTGATAAGTCACTTATTTTGGTTGCCTGATAAAAAATTGATCGATTCCATCAGTGCAAACCTCTTAAAAAGCCTATTTTTACTCAAGTGTAAATCTTAAAGTCAGCACAACAAAGCAGCTTTAGTACATTCAAAAAGCAGAAAAGCAGAGTGCAAGATCACAAAAGAAATAGTTTTCATTGAATTGTACTGCATGATAGCAGTTCATTCTTTCAGTGAAAAATAGTATGAAGCCTGAGAATTTCACACAAGATGAAGACTAACTGGGAATAAATATTATGACTATAGTATTTACAAAACTACCTGAAACATGCAATGTTACTTCCTTTTGTCTCTTCAGGCTTCTGTTTCACAAAGTTTGCCTACTGACTTAGCAACCTCAACCTCAAAAATTAATTTTTCTGTACCTGAAATGATTTCCCATTACTTTTACTTAGCTGTCATCTTTTATTCATGGTTCAACCTTCATTCTTAAATCTGCTTTCGCTTCTCACCTGATGTTTGGATTTGTGCATCTTTATCATAGAAACAGATTTAAAAATCTCACATTTTCATAATAAAAGTATCCCAAAATGGTTTAATAAAAACTGTGCTAGGATTAATTTTTTATTTCATTCTGTTTTAGACTTATCATCTAAAGAGAATTTGGTAACCCCTATGATTAAGGGGTCAGTCTCAAGTCTAAGCATAAGAACTAACTTTACTTTCAATAGAGCGGTTTCAGGAAATGGCTTAGGTTATACATTATTTATAACAAATTAGCTATATCTTAGTCTCCTATTTTTGATCCTACGCATCTCCTATTTGGATCACTTAGATTAATTCATACAGAAATTATACTGCTGATTAAAATATCACTGACAGATTACAGTGAAAACTTAACTATGAAGGTCTTCTCGGAGCTTAGCTTCATCACGGCAATCACAGTCTTTGCTTCCTAGAAGAAGATTGTTAAAATACTTAAAATGTACTCAGCCTATGGCTCCAGATGCTTCACTTCGTTATATAAAGCCTTTGACTTAGTGTTATTTTAAACCTTAGCAGACTTTCATATGGTGAGTCTGTTTAAAAATAGATTAAAAAAATTAATGCACCATCATCTTTTAAGGTACTATATGGCTGGTAAGAGTTTCTTCCAACCTTTTCATGTATTTTCAGAGCTTTTGCATAGTTTTCTTACTGTAAAAATTCTCTGCCTAGTTGAAGAAATCAAATCATTTTTTGTTCTTTTACAATTTCTAGAAAATTAGGCCACAGTCACTACATCTGCATAGCTACAGTGTTAGTGTGGGCGCAGTCACATCAGCACAGCCATGTTCATCCCTGAGCAGCTTATTCCCCTCTCTGAAGAGATGCCAGGATACTGAAATACAGAACTTATGAAATACGGCAGTATGAAGGAGCTTATGTGTATATCTAATTCTGGTCAACAGAGTCATAGCCATAGGCAAGAGAAGTCCTAACCAGGAAAACTTCTACCTGTATATCATACCACAACAAATAAACACAGGCTCTAGGAGAAAGTTATAATTTATTTTTCTCCTGTGTTTTCGTATGCAGTATCGAAGCCCACCAGTAAGCAGCAGGCAGTGTTTTCCTGCTTAAACCTTGGAGATGGAATATAACACTATTTCATTTTCAACCCTATTTTCAACACTTCTATCAAAAATCCCGCGGGAGCTGAGCAGGGACGCGGCAGCACCTGCCCCTGGGCCGCCGCGGCAGGAGCAGCGTGCCGGGAGAAGAGCCCCGCGGGACCCGCGCGGCCATCAGTAAAGAGCCGTAGCCCAAAGCACCTGCAAGCTGATGCTAATTTACTGTCAACCTTTCAGTTCTAGCGTGCCAATTAACTGCCGTGTTTATACTTCCTTGAACGCCGCGCTCCAGAGCGACAGGGAACGCGCCGCGAGCCTCCCTGCCTTTGCTCATAACTTTTTTCATTAGTGCGCCTGGCACCTCGCCAAGGCAAAACCTCAGCAAGGGGCTGAAGTCTTGTCAGAAAGTCCATTACGTCTGTCACGCTTCCCAACAAATCAATCACGTACCAACGGGCCTTTCAGAAATGTTCTTATTAGCAGCTGGTTAAAAAGGGATCCGCCGCGGCGGTACAACCAAACCAACAGTGAGGCCTGAAATACTGTGGTTATTTCGTTAAACCCGCTGCTGCAGAATCACAGCCACTTAAATTTCTTTGTCGTAGGGCAAAAGTAAGTTAAGAAGTTTAAATGTTTAATTTTAATTTAATGAATAAGATTTAATTCAATAAATTTAACAAATTAAAATTTAATTAAAATAAATAAAAACAATAAATTAAGCTTTAATTAAATTTTAATTTTCTTATGGATATGTATTTGTATAATAGGCTGGTAATTGCTCTCATTCGTTTATCCAATATCATTTTTCTTCCTTGTTGTTTAAAAACTAATATAAAAAAGCAAGCAACTTATAGTACATTAACTATTTTTTTTAAATAAAAGAGCTAAAATCAGAAACTGAAAATTCAGTTCTCCCTCCTTTTCAAAGATAATATAAATCTGCCTGCAGTAGTCATGTCACCATGCTAACTGCACACCAGCAAAGTAACTGCAGTCACGTTCAAATAACTGAAAACTAACTGCCTTGCAGATCTAATTACTATCTCAATCTGTGTATTA
Organism: Apteryx rowi; assembly: GCF_003343035.1. Taxonomy (NCBI): domain Eukaryota; kingdom Metazoa; phylum Chordata; class Aves; order Apterygiformes; family Apterygidae; genus Apteryx; species Apteryx rowi. The sequence goes on along the minus strand of NW_020450085.1, from coordinate 613,110 downwards.
TTTTCTCATATCAACATAGGAGACAATGCTAAAACAGAGGTAAGCTGACCTATGAGCTGTAGTACTTTATTCCCAAAATAGTGTAATACATGGGTTTGTGTCTGTGTATTCAAAACATACACAGAGGTTAATTTTGTCCAAATGACTTTCTTATACAAGATAAATTTTAAAATGGAGCACTGTATCATATCACACAGGCACAAGAAGCTAACGCAAACCACGTTTGCAGCTTTCTCAAAAAAGTCCACCGAGATCCCCTCTGCCCCTCCCGACACAAGGAGAAAGGCCAGAGGACAGGAGAGCTCGAAGCGTCCCACGGGGAGCTGTGCTAGGGCGACCCAGAGCCCCGGAGGAAATCCTCGTGGCCCGCAATCCTTCGGCAGCCTCTTTTCTGAAAGATGCCCGTTACACATATGCAAGGTATGGTTCCTGCATCAACCTCCTACCTCCCTATTTTACCAGTTTATTATAATTTTGGGGTGTTTTACAAAGCTTAGGTCACGGTATTGTTTCTTCAATGATACTTTCACAAAGGTTATCATGTTTGTTTTGTATATGTAAAGTAATTATCTCTCAGTCTTAATATAAAATGACTTTGTAATAAGAAAAATGATGCATGGAAACCTTGCACGGATGTTTCCTTCTAACTTCTCCACTGTTCACACAAAACATTTTTGTCTCTGCTTGTCTTGCAGAAAAGCCTTTCAGGTAAATCAACAGAATTACTTTTAGTGTGAATAGCTGCTGAATCCAAGCAGGAAAAAAATATGTTTGAGTTTAACATTTGTGTCTATCACTGCTTAATTAAAGCATTTCCAAGGCATTTCTAATACCCTGTTTGACTTATAACTTCTCATTAAAATCTAATTAGATGTTCCATGCATATTAACTATATAAGATCTATTTAATGACCAAGTATTGTTATTCAGAATAATCTGTTCCATTGCCAAGGAGAGTCTGGCAGATACAGATCTTTCTGATGGCATAAACAGGCTTGCTGTGATCCTGCTGCCTCTCACTTCTTTCTAAGGGCACAGCATTAAGGTCATGCTTTCCTTGCTCAGAATAGCAACAGCGATACATAATGCAGAAACATCCAAGTGACTAACCAACTAAGTAGCTTTATTCTAAATTTTTGTCCACTACAGGGCAAACAGAGATATTACACATTACAGCAAGCCAATTACTGGCACAAAAATAAACAGCAAAGAAAACATTTTCATCTCGTTTCCTCAAAGGCCAACCATGAACCACGCGGAAGCTGAGGATTATGTTTAGCAGGGAACCAGTCATGGAAGAGAAAAAGTAGTGACATTATTGCAAAAAGAATACAAGAGAAGTAGAACCAAGCAAGGGACATAAAAAATCTCAGGAACATTTGATGACTTGTTAGTACTGGAATAATCTATCGATTATAAGAGATTTCCCATATCAATGTCAATTGTGAATAATGAACATTTTTTTCTCCCGTAGCTTAAAACTTTCTGAAAGAAGTTGTATTCTAAATGTATTAGATTTTCAGTTCAACAAATAACTTGGATAATTTTTGGTCCTGTTCTTCTCATCTTGCCAGTCTCATGTAGTTAGATAGCAGTAGCCAGTATATGAAAACATTTAATCTCCAGTCAAATAAATTCCCAATGCCTCCATAGCAAGGGGTATCCTTTGAACCTAAGAGAGCCCTTCTCTGAACGTAGGGAAACACTCCTTCACTGTGGGGGTCATGGAACCCTGGAACAGGCTGCTTAGAGAGGCTGTGGAGTCTCCATCCTTGGAGATATTCGATACCAATGGGACACGGTCCTGGGCAACCTGCTCTTGGTGACCCTGTCCTAAGCGAGGGGTTGGACCAGGTCATCTCCAGAGGTCCCTGCCAACCCCAGCAATTCTGCGACTCTGTGATCTTCTCTCAGTGCAGTCCACCTGCTTCTGAAAGCAGTGGTGAATATTTGGAACACTTAATTTTAGGTATCTGATCGCCAAAGCTGTCAAGAGCCCACCATCCCCACCTAGGCACCACAGCCCAGTGCCTACAGACCGTAAATTGCTAGCCCCTAAGCTGTCCTCTCTACGCTGCCCACCAGTCTGAGAATTAAGGGTCATCCTGACATCAGAGAACATATTTAAAATAGTATCAAGATTTGATCCTTTGAATACAGAGGCGTCAGGCTTCATTTACACAGAAAAGTCATTTCCTAATCATAAAACAAAATTCCTATGCCTAGTATTACTGACAACCTGATCAGGGAAGGTACTAAGAGCTTCTCCGGATACCTGGAATAAGGTCATACACAACACAAGGAATAAGTGTGTTTCTAATTGTGGGGTTCTTTTCATCTGGGGGATTTTTTTTTCCAATTAAGGCTATATTAGATTTATCTGGCACTAAATTAATATCCCCAGCCAATGTGTGGGTTTCCACTTTTTTAGAACGTTGACACAGAAATCATTCAGGAAGACATCTTAAGTATGGTGTAATTTTACCTGTACAATTTTAGAAGGCACTTTTAATCGGTAACCAATGGCACTTAATTAGATTAAGACATTGGGGTGTCACTGCAATGTAACCCTCATTCTTTTCAAAAGAAAGGTTCATACTTTTTATCATGTGACCAAGAACAAAGGAATATCTCAACCTTCTTCAAACTGAGCAGTGCACCATTATGCATATAAATCCAAACATTTATCTTCATGTATTTTATATAATAATTGTACTGTAGTAGTTAATGAGTTATTTCCTTCTCTGTTTCTCAGCTAATCCAATAGCACTATCATTGAAGTTCATTCTTCCTTCCCCTTAATTCTTCAGATTCAAGAGAAAATAAAAATGAATAATAGTAAAAGTTTGGTGCAAGAATCACTTGTGATGAGCCAACAAAATCCACTTAGATCTTTGTACCTTCTCTTTTTCTAAACATTCATTTATTTGTAAACACAGTGATACAACAAATACCTCAATAAGTCCATACAGGTCATATAATGAAAAAGGCAGGGCAAAGGAAAAAGAAAAGAAGCTTTCAGCAAACTTTAAGAGATTTAACTAATCTGTGAACACAAATATTTGTGAAACGTGTAGAACGCAGTGAAAGATTTTCAAAATATAATATATTCAGTGAAAATGCAATGTTAGATTAGCCAACACTGTTCATTCATTTTTTCAAATCTGGTAAATAGCTTTGGGCTGAAAAAGCTTAAGTTTTAAATCAAAGTAAATGAAAGTTATAATAAATGTGTATAAATTGGAACCCAAAGGAATTACTGAGGACAAAAAAGGGATTTCAGCATAAAACTGCAAGTGCAATTAGGTAAAATAAAATGTTTTCTTCAACCCAAGTAGTGAAAATATAAGATCTACTGCCCTAAAGAAAAGAGCAGGTATGAAGCTAATCTGAACAACTCCCAGAGCTAGAATCTTATGATTGAAGTGAAAAACTTCCTTTTTCCTTCTGCTTTTAACGCAAAAGATAAAAGAGCAACAAATCAGCAGGCATAGTCCTAGCAGCAAGATTGCCAAGGTATTTTTTTACTTTTGCTCTTCTGTCACTAAATCTTCTATAATCTCTGAAGATCAAAAGAATACAAAAAAAACCAAAAAGCAACAGTACATACAGCGAAGAGTCCATTATATCTGGTAAATCTTTACTCCTTAAAGAAGCTGCTGAGAATTAAAAGTAAATGAACATATTGCAATTAACCTGAAAGAAACACAGATGTCCAACAGCATGACAAGTTTGAATCCCTACCAATCTCTTTCTCAACCTCTCCTCCAAAAATTTGTCCACAAAAACAATTAACCAGAAACTTAAGTCTCACTGAGAAACAGAGACAAACAAAAATCTCAGAGGAATCAAACAGCTTCTTTTTGAAGTGGTATTCAACTATTTATTTACAGACTGCTTTTTAAATGTTTTAGCATGTCTAATGGTATGAATTGTGAATATCATAAGCTGTCACCTTTAAAAATAATAATAAAAGAGGTCTGATTTTAGTGTCAACTTATTTTTGATACTTTCTCTCAAGAACACAACAAGAATGACAAAAAAGTACTTAGTTGATATAAACTGTCAAGGTTCACAAGGGACATCTGGCCTTTTATATCATTATGTGATTATAGTCAACACAGAACAGCTATACAAGATAATAAAATGTGGATATGAACCACTGCCAAGGTGTTCGCTCAATACAATCTGGACATTTTGCCTTAAGAGTGAACTGTAAGAGCCAGTTTGCTCTCAGCTGTCTTGAATGTACTTCCTTCTGAATTTTAAATGAGCACAAGACATTTCAAGAGCATTTAAGTCTCAGCAGACATATAAAGGTTAAATAATTGGCCTTAGGAATTGTTATTTATATTAATATTTTGCAGCCCTCCATTTTTGTATGTATTCAACATTGCTGTAGTAGTTAAGATTGAAAAGAATCATTTACACAGAAAGTACAGGTTCCTTTTTGAGTCATTTATTTTGAAATAGAAGTATGACTCCAATACCTAAAGCAAGACTTGTACGATACAGCAAAGCCTGTTGTTTTCCTCTTGGATTCAGGTAAGAATAAATAGTCAGCTTCAAATTAAAGACCATTGCTAGCTGCCTCCAGCCAGGTCACTGCTACAGAGATTCTCTCCTTCCCTTCCTCGGTCAAGTGGCCTTGTCCTCGCCAACACAAACATCCTCTCTCAATCCATATAGAGCGAGCACCCTGTCTTTCTGACAAAGCACGACTACAACTCACACTTCCTCCCACAGCCTCCTTAGCAATACGATGTCTGAAAGGAACATCCAAACATCAAAGAATCACAGAACCACGGAACAATTCAGGTGGAAAGGGACCTCAGGAGGTCTCTGGTCCAACCTCCTGCTCAAAGCAGGGTCAGCTCTGAGATAAGACCTGATTACTCAGGGCCTGATCCAGCTGGGTCTTGAAAACGTCCAAGGATGAAGGAGGTACAACCCCTCTGAGCAGCCTCCTCCACTGCTTGTCTGTCCCTATGGTGAAAAGGTTCTGCCTCATATACAGCCTGAACCTCTCATCTCAGTTCATGTCTGTTATCTCTCCTCTTCCCACCACACACCACCATGAAGAGCCTGTCTCCACCTTCTCAATTCCCTCCCCTTTGGTACTGGGCTGTTGTTAGGTCCCCACAGAACCATCTTTTCTCCACGTTGAAGCAGCCCAGTTCCCTCAGCTCCTTTCCAGCCTCGTGASTATCATAACCTTTTATATAAAGCAATCCCATTTGTTTCTGTAGATTAATATTTAAGTTCTGTTTTCCAATTTAGGGCCAAACTGTGATTATTATGGCCGTGAGTTGAATTCCATTTTGCCTCTGTTCCTTGCATTTCATGTTGCACTATATTTCCACAGCCCAGTTACAGCATGATTTCATTCAGGAAAGATGGAATAGACAGAACAGCCTACAAAGAAAGAAAGAAAGCCTCAAAGTAAGAAAAYGGTAACAAAAGCAGAAAAGTGAATCTCAGCTCAAGAGTCTAGTTATCTATTACATTTCACCTCCAAAGGCCAATTACCTGGATGAAACTGGTATATATTTTGTGCGGCAGAATACCTAATGAGACAAGGAATATTTTTTACCCACTTGAAGTGTCTCTCATATGGACAGTAAATGTAAGATGCAATACCACAAAATGTAATAGGGGCTAACTATTCAGGAGAAAAAGGCAGCTTACACCTCCTCTCTGCCAAGCTCCTTCTCACTGCCTAGCGCATGAAGAGTAAAGGTGACCCTGTAACAGCTGCAATAAGGATCCTGACAACTGAACAATGAACTGTTGCTCAGAAGTCTCTGAAATAGCAAATGTATTTGACCATGCCTGGTATTTCCACATGCTGTAGTTTCAAAACCATCCAACCTCTCTGGATTAACATTTGAAAATCTAGGCAATTTTCCTTTTCTTTTGTTTTTTTTAAGTCCCTTAAAGCCTGCTATGACAAAATTCCAGGAGAACAAAAGCCAAGGAAGACCTAGGAGTTATAGGAGCCCTGTTGTTCTCAATGGTATGTCTCCTTAGAAAAATCGAACAAATTCTTGCAGTATTTCTCTTGAAACTTCTACTTGCTGCCTCGTTGTATCTTAGTGCGATCAGTACCATTCACAACATCCCAAGGACATTTCTCTATGTATGTAACACGAGAAGAAAATACTTGGAGGACTACTTTTGTTTTTTTCCTATAAGGAGTTTTGCTTTTGTAGTAAATAAGTGATTATTCTGTCTCTCAACATTAAATCTATAATAGCCAAGAACATATACAGATCTATACAATGACAAGCTCATCTTTTTTCATATTTTTATTAAAAAACAGAATGCATTTGTTTCCTTCTTCACATAACATAACTCTAAGACTAACTTGAGCAATTAATCCTTCAGTTCTGAGAAGTAACCGAACCAAAAGGGTGTCTATGTAATGCACCCTGTATCGGCAGTTCTCAATCTCTGTGTACCACCACTCCCCCCCCCATCGCCACTGCCCCATTTGCCAGTATTTTCTGGGCGCGTCTCAGGGGTGACTCTGCAGAGCGCCGTGCTGAGCCCACAACGACCCGAGACGGAGCTGTGCAACCACCTTCATGCACATCTCAGCAGGCTCACTAGCTCGGGATCAACACCCATAGAAATCCAATCGCATGGGCTGCATCTACGTATGACATACACATCTTATAAAAGATTTCGAAAGTGAAAATAGTGACATCTGAGGACAGAAAATCCTCCTCACGCTCAGTGTTGTAGAAGGAGACTACATTCAGCGCAGCATCGTCACTGAGACCCAAGCACTTAAACAATTTTTTACAGTCTAAACACAGAGGAGAAAAGAAAGTGGAGTAAACTCTAGGTCAAGAGAATAAATCGGCTTGATCCATTTCACACAGCAAGAAGTTGGAGAATTGAATAGAAAATCAATGCCCTAAACCACCTGTCCAGAGTTGAATTCTTTATAGTCTCCTTCCCGCTCTTGCTTCATAGAAGTAGTATCACATGCATTTTTTAGGCTGCCTTAACAAGTGAAGGGAGCAATAGCACTTACAGGCTATTGAGAGAGCTTGTTCAAGTGGAGAAAAATAACATTTTTTGAGCTGTGAGTGAGAAAGGAAGCAGCAGGGTTAAAGAAAAGATGGGGAGGATAGCTGAGAATTCCCAAAGAGAAGTGGTGACCAATATGCAAAATAAACTTCAACAATTAAATAATCTCCTACTTAGGCTCTTCTTTTAAAATGCTTTTAATAGTTAGAAACCATTCCAGACAAATTACGTGTCCCTCTGCTGACTTACAATAACTCAAGTATTTCCACTGTAGGGAATAGATTTCAACATGACATTTTTCCACCAAATTTAGCTTATTGATTTTATTTTTAAAGCAAACTGGAGTCTTGTGGTGCCAATTTTTCAGAGTAAACTTCTAAGCGGTGCAGATTCCAAGTCCACTTGTTATGTTGTTAACACTTCAGGGTATTATAAATGATTTTTCCAAGCCTGCATAACTAATACTTCATGCCATTACAATTTTTTTTTTTTAAATTCTTCATCTTTCACCTAAGAGTATGACAAAACAGGAAAACACACAGACAAAAAGAACTGAAGAATATAGATGTAATTGAATTATTGGTCTGGCAAAGGAAAGAATGAAAAGATAAAGAAGGCCATTAGAGTGGAGGTTGTGCAGTCTGGCTCTGAAGGTCGCCCTCCTTCTGCTTTGCTCCCCTCTCCCTCCCCAGAGTCCTTTATGCTATTTACTGCCGGAAGAGATGATGGCCACAGATTTTGAATGGCCAGGTCTAGCTGACTACTTCTTGAATACCAGCTAAAGAATAGACACAAGAAAAAAATAAAACAGGGACATCACACTTGTTTGCTTCAACCTGTCCTTGCAGTCCCGCTTCTTGCCTTTGAATTATGCTTGCCATTACCATTTTTCAAATTATTTAATTCATATCAATGTCCGAATACATCTAGATTATTAGAAATACTTATTTGTACCTGCAATTGTCAGAACTTATCAAGCCAGTATGCTATTCACTGTAAGCATAATGACAAAGAGATCTAATTAGAGGGGTTTTAATTATTTTTTATTACTTCTCTCATGTGCTTACACATATTTGACAAGCACTTATTCTAAGAAGATATGAGCCTATTTAAACCCAAGACAGCCTTCAAAGCGTCACTCAAACCATAACAACAGAATTATTCTTCATCCTTTTTGCCCCAATACAGAGGATTTACAGAGGTGAATATTTATTTACCTGAATTACATAGTGCTTTAAATCAGCATGAGGCCACTACTATCAAACAGCAATTCTACTCTTAACTAAAATCTTAAGTTTTTATTCTAATCTGCCATATGAATTTGGGAGCGTACTTAGACTATGAAAGTCCTATTTTAACAGGCTTCTAGTCACTTCACATCCTAGAACGCAAGATGCTGGGTCCTGACTCTGATACTGTCCTTCCAGGCACATTCACAATCACAACTGAGCGAACTTCACTTCTTGTTTTGGAGAACTACAGAAGTGTGTAGAATCCATGCTTAAATATACAGCAAAATAACTTCCAAAAAGCAATTCACACTCTTAATAATTCACTCCAAAACATTCCCTCCCAGAAAAATTTTGTTTAAAAAAAAAACTCAACAAAATAAAAGATCCCTGAAAGGACTTTTAAAATATTTTGCTGAAAATAAAGTAATGGACACAGTTCATTGAAATTACTTCATATTTCAATGGCAAATTCAGGTATATAGTTCATACACGAGCATAACTAGACAGTGGCATTGCTTGATATCACTGTACGCTGCTGTGTCCTCGCAGATGGATGAATGACTGCAGTATCATTATGAGGCTAACACTACTGATTCAAGATTCTCTTCAAGACTCCTCTTAGAAATGTCACTAAAAAGCTGTGTTTATTTATTAGCGATATGTTACAGAGCTTGCATTATCTTCACCAGAGTTTGCTGGAATACAGTGCACAAAGTTTTTATCAAAATTCTGGATTTAATTCAGCTGAAACAATTCTTTTCCAGAATTATCAATGACTTGATATTGCATTTCTAACCTCCGCAGACAATTAAGACCTTACAGGTGGAGCTGAAGGTTTCTAGCAGATCAGCAGAAGGGTCCAAGAAAACTGTATCTCTCAGTTTCCCCTGGCAGGACAGGGCTGCAGAGTAATAACTCATAATTCCCACAATATGATTCCTTTGAATTTGGCTAAGATCTATGCTACTTAGAATAAACAATTTAATACAGCAGCTTTTTCTTTTTTTGTAGGAAGTTTTGTTTTATTTAATTACCTAGTTATCACTAGCCCTAGTTCTGATGACAACAACATTACATTTGTTAAAGTTTGGATTTTTGATTAAATGTAATAGCATTCATATAGCAAGGCTTCATTAGTTTGGATTTTTGATTAAGTGTAATGGCATTCATGTGGCAAGGCTTCATTAGTTTCAAAGAAGCTGTATGGTGCAGGAGCTTCAGCCATAACCAGTGCATGGTAGCAACTACCGATTTGGGGACCGATAGGTCGGACAATTCCAGTACTTCCCATTTTGGCTGTCTCTCGTGTCCTCGACAGCCCAGAAGTTTTATGACAGATGCTATCTGTCTGGCAACTTCAGTTATAATCTGCTTTAATTAAGCAGTTATTTAATTAAGTGGTTATTTAGCATGATACTTTAGCACCATGAATCACCAGATTCTGTCCCTGTCTTCATGTGCAGTTTTGCACAACCACAGCAATATTCTGCCCTTGGTTTCCAAAGATCAAGTCTTACTGGTGGAGACAACTATTCAAAATGCTTCCAATTTACATCAGAGGAATACTTTCCATAATAAGTATAAAAGAGTAATAAAAGCCCAAGTGAATATAACAAAGCACAATCACTTACTTCACTTTTCTTTCTGTCTTCACATAATGTAGCATGTTTAGGTGTAATAAATAAAGTGTATTTTAATGTTCTCATTCATTACTGTTTTGTATGCCAGAAGCATCTTACCTTCACTGTCCACGCATTAAAGTCTAAACTTTTTCCTTACCACTTCTTCACTTAGACAACTCAGCCGCTACTAAAAGCTTTACCAGAACAGCCTGAATCCTTGAACCTTTAGCTTTCTGTTGAGACATTAATGTGGCTTTTTTTTTTTTTTTTATCACTGTCAAAATGACTAAGAAAGGCAATCAAACGTAACTGGCAAAAAACCCCAACAACTTCAGAACCACCAAAATAAAAACAAAACAAWACAAAACAAACCCCTCGTCTCTGAGTTTCAGGAACTAACCAACAGAGGTCACTGTAAGAGTGATATTTTTGGTGTGTTCTTAACTTGAAGGCTGAGCATCCATCACCCGAACAAAACATCCAGGGACGGCAACCAGCATCCTGCAGGTCCCTGCAGCCGGCGTCTCAGAAACCCACCCTGCTGCTGCCCCATCTCCTGGGATCCTTTATCCTGTCCTGCCTTATGATCAGCAATGGGAGATCCTGTTTTGGCCTTTCATGGCCACGGTCTTAACTAAGCTACATTAAACCCTTCTAAAAGAGAAATTTAAAAATTCAGCAGGTGATTTGTTACAAACAACTGCAATACCCCCAGCTTAATTTAAGGTTCAGATTTTTTGGTCATGCATCATTATCACAGTAAAATATTTAACACCGATGAATTCTGGGCACCATAAAACTGACAGCATGTTTTATGCCTTGCTGACAGTGAAAGTTAAAAACGACAGTATTCAGAGTCACACTTTGAAGAACAATTTCCATATTTTTACTGTTGCACCAAAAAGACTATTTCCATTATTAATGCCACTGCTTATCAATAAAAAACAAACAAACAAGAAAGCCTGACAGCTTCACTTTTTGAAGCAGAGAAATGGGATTTTGTGTTCAGCCCCTGGATACAAGTGAGATGACAGCTACTGGATTTGCTGGGGTACAGCTGAGCATACACACTCCTGCGAGCTGTTAACATATCAGTGATGATATATGAGAGTTTGTGGATGCAGTCTGTAGTTTAGTGAATATTCAAATGTCCTTCTATGCTCTTTTTATTGTCTACTTATCCTTTATATTGGTTTTAGTACAGCCAAAATGGTAGTGAGAGCCTGGGAGTCCACCTGCAAAGGAAGCCTGAGGAGCACAGAGCACCTGCGTGTAGAGAGCCAGGCAGACCCACAGCTGATCTCTTCTAAAAAGGCTATCTGCAAATCTATTGAGAATTTGACTTAAGACTAATGGGCCCAACTAAATGTGGTAAAGCTGTGTCCAGCTTGACCTTGGTGTAGCACACTGCACTTAGGCAATTGCATCAGGCTAATGATGGTGGCACAGCAAAGAGTTAGGCTCCTCACTTTCAAGGTGAAAAGGGCACTCATCATCTCATTGCTCTGCAAGTTGCCTTCCATTTCTCCATTTTGGTCCCGTATCAGTAACATGGCAGACAGCTGAGGCCCATGCTCTGTTTAACACGCTCCCCGTGCCTTCAGGCAGCAACATTAAAGGCTGCTGCAAAAAAAGAAAGGGAATAATGTGCTCTGCGCACCCGTGGTGGATGGGACCAAAACGAACGGGCTGCGATTGCAGCACAGAAGGTTCAGGCTCGGCATTGTGGACACCAGTGGGTACGGTGAAGTGTGCAACAGGCTGCCCCGGGAAGCTGCCACGTCTCTGTCGTTACAGGCCTTTATGATTCAGGGACACAAAACTATCTATCAGGACTGACACAGGTATAATGGGCCCTGCCTTGGGCAGGAGGATGGACCGGTGACATCCTGAAGTTCCTTTCAGATATATCTTTGCACATTACTGATGAAACAGAGTTGGTGTATTAAAACACAAATAGCCTTACAAAATACTACAGYATTTGGCAAAGGTTTCTCGCTGTCATAGAAATGGACCACTGTCAAATCAATTCAGTTGATCTCACCTTCTTTCTACCCAAATCACTCCTAAGCAGGAAAGTCAAATCCTTGATTTGATTTCCAACCTTACAACTAGTGTGTGACAGCTGATTATTCTATGGCGGACCCTGCAGGTTAGTGCAAGTCTAATTAAGTTGCATTCCTTCTTGGGCAGAATTTTTTTTTTTTAAAAAAAAGATTCTTCCAATGGATTTCCCTAAAGTAGATAACAAGTAAAACCATTCTACATCTATGTGTCACTGTTTGGAAAGGAGGAAGGAAGACATAACCTGCTTCTATAGGAGCTCCAGGTTCTTCATGAATTTTTTTTGTGATACAGTGCACGAGGCTGCATCCAAGGTCTTATGGTAAGCCTAGCCATTTTAAAGATCAGTTGTATCTCAACAACCTCACATGTGCAAAAGTCACTTTCARGTCAGGACTGCAAAAATAAAGTTTGGAGATCTTATTTTTTTTCTGGCATTTAACCATTAGTGACAGTATTTTCAAGCTTTTGCTCAAAACTAGGAGATTGGCAAAAACTTACTTGCATTAAAGAAAGCAAGCTCATACAATGATAATTCTAAGAACTATGATTTTACATATACTCCAATTATTGCTCAATTCACAATAAATTCATCAGATTAAGGGACACCAAAGACACTTAACTGGAATCTTGTGAAATTCTTCACACTCCAGTTACGAAATGGGCCTGATCRCGTCTGACAGCCTGCATTTGCCCAGGCACATTCAAAAAGCTTTCCAGCGCTCCTGTGAGCCCTCCCCGGAAACACAGACCTCTTTTTAACCCTACATTTTAACCATTAGGCAGAGAGGAGACGAATGAAAGTGTAGGATATGACTGTCATTTCCTCTGGTGACCACTCCCCGAATAGGTGCCCGATGGGCACCGTAAGGACAGTAATGCACTAACAGAAGGGGCCGRCAACACGGTTAATAGCAGCTTTACCTCACTCGTCAAAGAGAAGGGAAAGGAACAGGCGTCAGGAACAACGTTGTCACCAGCATCGCCGCCCCGCAACCTCCGCTGAACCGCGCGGGGCTGGCAGCGCTCCCCGCTCCCTTTACACATTAGCTGAAACAACTGCCTGCTAAATCACATTTGCATCCTAATCGGGACATTTAGCTCCTACTCTCACCACAGGGTTTCAGGTCACTGGCTAATAAATACACCTCCTTCATTTCCTCCTTCTTCGTCTCTTATTCTGCAGGACCGTTCATCTCTCATCACCCTGCCGGCCCGCTCGGTGTGCACCCACGCAGCGGCTCAGGCGATGCTCGCGGCTCCTCGGGGCCCGCGCGGAGGCTTCAGCAAAGGGC
>NW_020450085.1:491968-599615 GCF_003343035.1 Apteryx rowi | reverse complement strand
CGCGGAGGCTTCAGCAAAGGGCGGGTGCCCGCACGGGGGCTCAGGCGATGCTCGCGGCTCTTCGGGGCCCGCGCGGAGGCTTCAGCAAAGGGCGGGCGCCCGCGCGGGGGCTCAGGTGATGCTCGCGGCTCTTCGGGGCCCGCGCGGAGGCTTCAGCAAAGCGCCAGCGCGCAGCCTGGCCTCCGCTCCTGAGCCCCTCCACTCGCCCTGCTCGACGCCGCACAGCTTCAGGCTCAATCTCGACCCAGCTCCTCTCCAAAGCTGTCCTTGCCGCAGCCGTAACCGCAAGGACGAACCACCCGGACGTACACACACTCCAAAAGTGCTGCGCTCCCACAGTATCCAGCGCTAAACATGCAACAGAGGCGTACCAACAAATACACAAAGGGAATAACTGTGTCTCCCCTGCCGTGACCCGGCATTCCCTTCAACAACAAACCCCACAGTTTTTCCCAGTCTATCATTCATGGAAGCCAAGCACTTAAAAATCAGGCACAGAAGAAATTAAGAAAAGTAGGAAGATCACACTGTTCACATAACATTTAGCTACGTAGCTATACAGGCATCGCCAGGAACATTGACTTGGTGGTTAACACAGTTCTCTTTCCGTTTTTTTTTCAATGGCAAAAAATGATTTTATATTTCTATGGGACTTACACCATGTAAGAGCTGAAAGGATACACAGCTTTTTTTTAAGGGGAATACTCACTTGAAATCAAACGCCTACTACTACAAGCTAACACAAACACTGGTGAACAGCCAACAACCTGCGGGTAAACTATCGCACCAGCTGCAGGCCTAGAGGAAGAAACCATACGCATTTAGGCTTAATCTAGGTTGCTCAAAGGAGATTTAAGTACATACATAAGCCCACGTCAGAAATTCGGTCCTGATGATACATTCTTGAATCTGGGCCCATTTTGTTTAAAACTTTTCATGGAAAGTCTTTCAAGAGGCTATAAATCTAAAAGCTTTTCTACAATAATTGGAGGAAATCCTGATAATATTAACAGGGTAATGTGGAAGGAGCTCTGATTCTCTGGTAAAACTGAAGACTAATATAATATATTGCAGAATAAAGTTCCCACACCTGAGCAAAAAGTGCAAGTACCTGACGCAAACATGAAACAGAGCTTTCCTAAAAGGGGCATCATGGATGCCTTGTGCTCTGAATCATTCTTCGTTCCTAAATACATGACCTGAAGATTTCACAGATAGATGAAATCCTTGTTAAAATAAATCTAAGTTCACATTCCTGTTTCTCACATACATTTGAAAGAATGAATTGCATATACATGGGAAAGTTACCAGCACAGAAAATAATTTGCACCAAATACACCACAGCTAACTCTTTATCATTCAAAGCCTGGTTCCACAGTTTTTGTTTAATATACAGCTGCTTGTTGATAAATGCATTAAAATATAATTCCTGGAAAAAGAAATACTTTGCTTCAAAAAATAGTAACTGAATGAGAAAGATGCGTTATCCTCAGCATCTTTGTATGAAGTATTCCTGCTCTGATTATAATTAGTATCTCTCAGTTAAAGGTTGCCTATTTATTTCTGAATGGACAGTGAATATGCCTCCATTAGCAAGTAACTTGGTACCACAGAAACAGACGGGCAGACAGACGCGTTCAGTGCTCAGGTTGCTGCATCCGTGGTGTATCCTCTTCAAGGCTTGTACTTCCGACTAGATTTAGTCTAGTTCCCTCTACTGAACATCCCCATCACGCATGTAGTTGAGGAAGAAAAGTGTTCTGTACAACCAAGAACCAGTGGGAACATGACCCACAAAACAATATTGATATTAAAAAATGTGCAATATATAAAAACATTTGTGAACCCCTGTCTGGCAGGGAATGAGTCAATAACAGTATATACTTTGGGGGAAAATGGCTAATAACAATTCCTAAAGGACACTGCAAAATGCTTTTTGGGCCAAGCACTGTGACTTAGGGCTTATTGAACATGACTGTACTGCACAAGAGCATTCTGAGCATACGCGTCTTCACTAGCTCCTTTTCTTTTACAATATATACATTCTTGCACAATGTAAAGATTTTTAATAACTGCATCTTTTTAGGATCTTCAGGACAGCTCAAATCTTACTTTYCTACTCTCTTTGAAAAAATATACTTTTAATGAAACAAGGAATTACACAGAAAGTCTGCTTGGAGTGTAAAAGTACTATTTTCTGCTCAGGGAGCTCATAATATGACAGAATAAGTGTCAGGAAAAATAGACTTAATATAGGTAAATCTTCTATATGGCATACATCTATCATACAGCAATCTTAGCAAAAATCTTCAAAACCTCCATTAAATTTTCTGTCCAAGTTCTGACAGTTTTAAAGTACTAACACAGTATTATGCAATTTGAGCAAATTCAAATATTCGTCACCTAATTTGCCCATAGCCAGGTTTCAGCCAGGGACAGGAACAGGAAGAGAGGAAGCAAGGGCTGTTATTACTAAACAAAATTAGCTGCATATTATTACTTTAGGCAGTTGTAATGATTAGTTTCCATYAAGGTGAATTCAAAGTCCATTATATAAATCCTGTGTTTTCAGTAAAAAGCATGGTGMTAGCACAGGCTTGCTGCAGTATGCTGTTTATAATCACTTCTGCTTCACAACAAGTGAGCAAACTGATTGATTGTAAAAGACATCTCATTTAGAGGTCCATAGGCCAATGGTCAAGCACACAGACCTCAGATACAACCTCTAAACAGGTCCTTTCGATTACATAATAATAAATAATATTAATGAATAATTATAAATAATAAGTAAATCAGCAATAAATTCCTCACAGATGTGAATAACTCTGTAATGCAGTCCATAAACTCAAACGCTGCTGTTCACGGTATCTTCCTACCTGCAAAGGGAACAGGCGCATCTTTATCTAAAGCAACGAGAGGAGGATCCAAAATCACAGTGTCGTTGTTTTCCGTTATGATCCCATGGTAGGATGTCTCAATCCAGGGTTTGTGTTTGTTCACTAGAAAAGAAAAGAAATACTATGCTTAATTGATTTGATTCATGTTTTACACCCAATTAGCTCATTTTATTTTTAAAAGGATTTAATATATTTCCAAAATTAATGTTATTACTAAAAAGCCATTTACAGAATCTCAAAGTACTTTATAAACATTCAAAAATTATACCAAAGCAACATGTGTAGTGTACCATAATTCACTGTCGAGAAAAATAAAGCTAATAGACATCCCTCCCATTAAGACACCAAAATAAAAAGCCAATTTTCAAAATAATTTTAACTTATTCCCAACTGTCATGCATAATTAGTGTCAGACATTTTTTCAAGAAATTGCTTTCTGTGGTAAAAGTCTGATCCAAGAGAAAGGATGTCTATGGAAAACAACACTGTCATGACTTGAGGGCAAGCAGGAGGGCAGCTGAGATCCTGGGCTCTTGGTCTCCACCCACCACCCTTTGGAAAAATATTGAAAGTGACATTTGTTTTCTGCACTTTTTAGACAAAAAAAATTAAACTGCTGAATTTTAATCACTTTGATAAAAGGAAGCCACTTCTTTTCCTTTCAGCTAGCTTTAGTTAAATGGGTTCCAAAGTTTTCCCGAAAAATCTGTCCTTCAACTGTGGTTGTTGAATGGTACAAAACCTGGTCTCACAGTACATTGCAGGGTCGCACGCAAGCCTCTGTCACAGCTGGGGCTATGCCGCAGATCACCTGAACATCTTACCCTTGCAGCCCTCCCATACGCCTCCCCCTCACCAAACACCTCCTATGAAGATGATCACGTGAATTACTCTTGCTTTTTAGTTTGTAGGAGCCCTGGCTTTGCTATGCTTATAAATAGCATTTTGTCCCCTCAGCCACAGTCTGAGCATTGCGTTTTTGGAGCTATTACAGAAATAATACAGCGGTGCTACCCTAAGCGCATTGCAGGGTGAAGGGCGCACACCCTCCCAACTGCCCTGCAGGTAGTTTCTTCAAAGCAGAAGAAAGCAGTCTCGACATCAAAGGCAAAGGAGAGGGCTCCAGCCACCGCAGAGGAGCTGTGCAATCAACACGTTTGTTTGTTCCCTGGCTATTTTGAAAAAGAAATACATTTATGCCAAACTGAAGTTCATTCTTTTTCTTTCTTATTCCTTTGTCTAACCACTAGGGAGCCGTAAATCCGGGAAGAATGAGCCAAGGTCCTTTGAGAGCAAAATCATTCTATTTTATGACCACGGATAGCAGAACTTTGACTTCTTTTATACATTGGAACATACACTCATTCAGAGGAAGGTATATTATTTTCACAGCATTTTCACCCATTTTATGCAATAACTAAGCAATGGGAAAATTAAATTGGGTATGTGGCAGGGAAAGGTGAAATGGGAAAAAGGGAACTCTACTCTCTTCATCTGGTAATGACTTTCGTACAGCCCGAGGAGATGGGTGAGCTTACGTAGGGGGATGAAGGCTAAAAGCCTCCTAGATGCTGCAATACGAGAAGTGATGGATGCAATTTCAGAGCTTGGTACAGCAGCTGAGAGTCCGATTTGCAGGACAGTTGAACCATTTAGTATTTGTGATTTGGATACGTGAATTGGCTCACTGGAAACATGCAGACACGTGGAATAGGCTCTGCCCGCGCTCCGCCGCCACTCTGAGACCCTGATGGCCGCGGAGGCGAGCTCCTGCCTGCCTGTGGTACCATTTACCGGTAACGAGCCAGGAAATAGGAGTTTGCATGAGACACGAAGTCCCTGTGCAACTGGAAATTACAGTCCCAGAGCCAGCTTTCCTTTCTGGCTGAGAACTGATCGAGAGGGTGGTCTTAAACAGCTGCCTGAGCTTTCACAAAACCCCTCCTTCCTCCCACAAGAGACTTTGCAGGAGAATTTCGATGTCGCTTTGCTGAAGGCGTAGCCTCAGCACGCAGGAAYGGGACTCCTGCAAGCCTTGTCTTTCTTCCACTAGCGTCCCGGGACCAGTAACAAGTCAAATGAGTGACAGCAACTAATTCCCTATATTGCACTGGAGCAGAAGGAGAAGGACGGGCTCTGGAACAAGCGCAGCAGCTTAGCCCTAGACTTTGGAGACTGGCATAAGAGGTAGAAAGAAAGGGTAAAACAGGAACAAAAYGCGGTACAAGCTTGGTATCGCTTGCAAGTGCTTATGATGTGCAACTTCAAAGCAGCAGTCATTACTGCACAAGCTTCACGTAGCCTGTGGCTTAGAAACTTTAAAAATAACAGAAATTTTTAAATCTAACTATGGGAGGGCAAAACAATTTGCTTGCATCATAAGATCCCTACATTTCAAATATTTTCACATTGTTAAAATTTTTTCTCCTTTTACACTGTTTTGGATAGTTCTGTTTTAAAATGCAAAATCTGTAATACTGAGATTAGTGGCTGCTGTTCCGGCCTAGGTGTTTTTTTATTTTTTCTTTGCTAGAGGTTACTAAAATGTCAGCATAGAAACTCTTCCCAAATGAGTACACCAATATATAGGCTTTCATAAGATACCAAATTTAAAGAAAGTACTTTTAAAAATAATATGATTAATGAATACTTCACATTTCTTCCTCCAAGACAGACAGACAGCTACAAAATGTTAGAATGGTTCACAACTATATTTAGCCACAGGTCAATGCATCTTGCATAAACTGCCTACCCATATACAGCATTTCTATAAAATTGTTTTTTTTAATGATTTCAAAAGAGTTTCATCCTGTTTCATTCCAGCTACTGATTTGTATTTCGAGCTATTTGAGAAGTACATATATTTAAATACAAATTACCATTTCTTGCAGTTGTGCCTGCTTTCYGAGCATGAAATTCCTTCTCCCTTATCTTCCTTTTGTACTCTCTCTCCTTTTACAGTATTAGTCTGTTTAAAATAAAAACATCACCTGGAACTTGGCCACTTCCTACCTCCTCTCCCTTGGAGCAGGACCTGTACAAAACATGACTTCTTCTAACTTGAGCAGTATTTCTTTTACCCTTAAGTTTTCCAGGTCTTACCTTCAAATAATTATCTTTTAGCACTGTATGAAAATAAATTTAATACCTCTGAGACAGACCAAGAAGCATTCACATCCAGGTTATGTTCATGTTCAGGGGAAGAGTTTGTGTTTTAGACAAGATATACATGAAATATTGGCAGAAAATGACAGAAATCCCATGAGATAAGCTGCTCTTGTAAGAGCTTTACCATTATGAGAGGTATCCAAAGCCGTAACTGAAAAAYGGATCACTCCTTTCGAATGTGATGGTTGCAACCCACAGATATTAATGTAAATATATACAGTTATGCTTCTCATTTCAATCCATTTTTATTTTAAAATGTCCTGAAACCTATGTGAAAGTTGCATTCTTTTCTTAGTTATGTCAAAGATGGTCAAACTTTAGATCGAGTTTCCAAAGACATCATTAGTAATGCCACACTGAATTTATTTAAAAAATAAAACAAAAAAGCATATTATGCTATCTACTTAGCGCTATATTAAGCTGTATGTTTAAGTAGAAAAAAAAGAAATCCATAGAATTTCCTTTAAGAATAACACAAGAAGAACATTTTGTTTGAGATGTTAGTTAGAGCCTCTTAGAGATTAACATCTATGTTTCTGGAACTTTTATAAACTTCAAAATACAGTGGGATTTTTGTATTTTAATCTTAAAAAGGAAGAAAATATGTTAAAAACAAATATTTTAAAGTTTCTCATTACTGTTTAAAGTTAAGAACATATTTTATAAAATAAAGTGATAGGAAAAAGCATTTTTGGGTTTGCATTTGCCAAAGATGATAGAAAAAATTTATATACAGGTTTGCATATAAAAGTTACGCAGTTTCAGGAAGTATGAGAGCACTGAACTATAGCAAGCAAAACCCCCAAAAGCAAACAAGCTGGAAATCTAGCAGATATAAATAAGAGCTACGTGGAAAATTGCTTTCCATCTTAAGTTGTATTAAGTTGTACGATACTCTTACAATAATTCTAAAACTGAAAAAATAATTCAAAACCTGGGGAAAAAAAAAAAAAAAACACACACACACATATGTTCTGGTCTTTGCTACAAAAAAACCTTCTCTGAAAGCATTTCTCATCAAGCTACATGGCTTGAATTTCCCTAAAAGTCTAGCTGGGTAGAAACTGAAATCCATACTAGGATTTCATGAATTCAAACCTGTATTCAGTTAAAAAGTACAGATGAACTCTACCTTTTACTTCGTTTTTTGACTTCCTTCCCTTCCTATACTTTATTAGCCATCCATATAAAACTATAATGTAAATAATTTGTAGCAGCTAGGATAAGACAATTAATCTTTTTCCTTAATTACAGTTAGAGGTCAATTCATTAAAATTTGTACGCACCATTTACACTGCATTTCCACAGTGTGTGCTGCCAAAGCCTGTGATTACAAGCCTTTGGATTTAATTAAACCATCTTCCTAGAAAACGGCCACTCTGCGTGCCATCTGCAAATGCATTTGACACACAAAACGCCAAAGGGAAAAAAAGGGAAAGAAAAACTAAGTCCTTCTGTGGAGCCTGCAGGAAATCCCGAGCTCCCCCGAGTCTGGGCTTGAAAGTCAACCCAAGGACAAAACCCGAAACGCAGCAAAAGCCAGCCAGCCAAAGGCCGGCAGATCCTTCGAAAGCAACACCTACGCCGAGCTACGCTCTGCCTGGTGCCCCGTGCCCCACGCGCCGGTTTGCGTCCCGTCCGGGCGCTGCGCCCAAGGAGGTGACAGGCGGTGGGGACACGGAGCAGGGCCTCCACGCGCTCCCCAGCCCCGGGCACCCCGCGACCGTCGCCCCCCGACCGCAAGGCTTCAGCAGCTGGAAAGCAAATACCAGCCCCTGTCCCCAGCCCACCCAGCAACCTACCCGTTAAAACGCCCTTTGCTAGGGGCACGGCTAGGGCAGATCGTCACAAGCACGATGACACCCGGAGCACAACACGGACACGAGGTAGGAGGACGATACCTTGTGAAGGGACGCAACACCTTTTCTGCAAGCCAAAACAGATGCTTCTTAAGAGGGGAAAAAACCCTTGGCGAGAAGCAACAGGAGTACAAGGAATATAGTACAGTGGTATTTTCCAAATTTAAGATAGTTGCTTAAAATGCTTCTTAAAATGCTTAGAACTGTCACCGATCCCAAAATAACACCTCACAAAAGAACTATGAAAGGAAAAAAAGTGAAGATTAGAAGCTGTGACTACAGACATTATGGCAGAGTTAGTATCGTCTAGCTGATTAGCTGCTGATTTCTAAATGCTAAGAAGCTAAAATTTGAGGTAACAAATTATATGGGTTAAGGACTGCTCTATGAATGCAAACATTTTCTTTCTTTCTTCCAAAATGGTATGATGAATCTRTTTTCCATTTAAATGTACTGATAATATGCTCTCTCATCTCTATCTCTTAGCTTAAAGAGTGTGTTGATTGAGGTAGAATTGGCAGAAAATTTAGGCTTTCGTACCACTCAGCTCAGTTCTTTAAGTCCTTTTGCCTGCTAATGTGAGCCCTTTGAAGCGATGAAATCCTTCCTCGAAACATGACAGGCGCTGAGGACGCTCAGAAAGACTTTTAAACGTATGCTCGAAATCCCACTAACTTCTGGAGAATATAAGCAGCTGAACCTCACGCATTTTCTGCACTACAGCACACATCTTCCTGCTCTTGTACAGCAACGAACAAGTGTTTCTAATGCCCTGTTAGGAGACTGAATAAATAATAAAATACAAAATCCCAAGGATGCAGGTGGCATAGTGACATCTGCAACACACGATCACGATGGCTGAGAAAATCTCCCCAATGCGGATGCTGTTGGTTCGGCAGTGCACTCCCCGTTTGGGGCGACGCTTTGCTGGGCAATTGCTGGGGCTAGAAACCAAAAACAGGAACAAAACCTGCCTTCTGACAGAGCAGCGCCTGGGGAAGAAGCGTGGCCAAGAGACGGGGACGTGGGCTGAGGTGGCCGAAGACGCTGAGAGCGGGAGTTTGGCAAAGACTAAGTCTGCCTTGGGAAGGCAGAGCAGGCAGGGAGATGGATGAATGCATTTTGCAGGAAAAGAAACTAAGTAGATATGAAAATGGCAGGGAAGTAGGAGAGCAAAATATCACTAATTAGYGAAATCCAGCATAATATAGCATCATATTCCTTATCATGCCTGTCTATTAACCCCTAAGGACTTCAGAGTGATTGAAAATTGGATTATAATTTTTGCATTTTACAGGGTTAAATCTTTCTCAGTGCTAGGAAAGAAACACCGAGTGACTGTATCAACAGAAAATCAGAATGCTTCGGTTCCCAACCCACAGAGGAGACCTAACATGCACACACATTTTATACGCTTTGCCAAAGAGAAATTGTAAAGAAGAAATTTATTCCTCTAACTGTCTCACAATACACTGCGTTCTCTGTGTGATGCCATTGCCTGATTTACTGAAACACCACTGGTTACAGTCTGGATTTACTTTCAGATAGATGACTTTAAATTATCATGTTTTATGTGCTTTTACATAAAATAGTAATTTGAAATCCCTGTCCCAATTAACTCAATGGGAGTTTTGACACTGAGTTCAGTTAAACCAGGGTTTATCTGATGTAGCTGATCTGATTCCCCCACAACTCTTTAGCTAGAGAATACATTATAACCAGTGCATCTCAGCAACGTTAAAATACTCAGTGGAGATCCTGAAGACAATCTGGGACTGGTTTGATCATACTTCACAGTAAAAAGCTATTTTGCACAAAACAGACTGCACAAGAAAGTTGTCTGCAATTAGTATATATTCTAGCCCCAATGCAAAAGCCTTTCAATAATGATGACTTTCACTAGCAACATTTTTTCTAGGTAAGAAAAGGTGAAGATTCTGAAGTACAGCTTTGTTGTTAGTTCATTCTCATTACAAGCCTGTTGGGACAAAAGTTAGATCTTGTCTAAGGAACTTGGTAATATTAGACAGTAATCTATCGCCTATTTCTAAAGTAAAATAAACTACTTTATATTTATTCTGACATGCTTAGAAGTTTATGTAGCTATATAGGTACTTTAATCACATATAAACATATTGAGTTATTTCTGACTTAAAATAAAAGTCAGCTTCAGGCTCAGTAAGAACTCTGGACTCACACTTCAAATGGACTTTCAGTGAGTGGAGGGAAAAGGACTCTTACTCTAAACCTATTTGGATTAGTTAAATTTAACAAGCACACTACCTCCATGTGCATAAAGCAGTGAGCTTCCCATATTAGACACCAATAAAGAAGCAATATTTCCACCTTGCCARGACATAAGGCTTTTTTTTTAAGTAGTTTTTAATACCCTGATTGATCAAGCAGGTTATATTACATTATGAATTGCACCATCCTTTACCTCTGGCTGAGTGGCACTCRGAAAGGTGTGATATATTTCTTTACCAATACCAGTGAACAGGACAAAATGTTTTTTCCACTTAGATTCTAAAAACGAATGAGTTCTGATCAGCAGACAAAGTGAAGAAATCAATGCTTTCACCAAATGTTTCTAAACCGTTYTCCCCCTTTCAAATTCAGACCTACATAAGTCTCAGTATTTTTTGTTATTACTACGGCCCAAAGCCCCTCCCGTTTTTGCAAAGGCCCTGCAGAAGAGCTGCAGACGATTCCGATCCACGCGGCCAGCGCAGTCCCCAGGGCAGGCCGGGCGCCCGCGCAGCCAGGAGCACGGGGCAGGGGGCCGCGGAGACGCTCATCACTAGTCTATCCGCTGCAAGTCTATCTGCTGTAAAGACATTCAAGTGATATATATGATTAATGTGATAAATAATGACATTTCTTTCCATTCGCACACCTTATCTCTACATTGCTGCCAGAAGTGATTACAATTCGTGTATCGGCATATCTGAAGAGTTTTAAACAGTAGAGAAATAGCTATAGCACAACCAAGAGCAGCACATGCAACCTTGGATGAGGCCGTTCAAAGCTGTCCCATATACATCCACATATACACATCTGCACTAGCTACAATCAGACCTCTGAATTCAGGTCAGATATATTCTGGTGTTACGTGGATACCTAAATATCGTGGACCAGTAAAATTTTGGTTTGGCTCATGCGGCATTCTGAAAAATTTTAAATATAAAACTGGAGAAAACTCTATAATGGAGGTTGTTTGGAATGGAAAATATCTTTTTCCCCCATAATCTATAAAAATGAAGTGTTTCAATGTCTGTGATGTTCATACTCCTACGTCTGTTTGTTGCTATGGGTTTGTTTTTGGGGTGGAGGACGGTATTCTTTCTAACCCTGTTTAAATCAATGTGAACATTTAACAGGAACTTACTAAACTCTTTGGTCAACACAAACCTGTATTGTTCAGGAAAAACAGTCTAAGCTAAAAATTTCATAAAAATCAACCCACAATATTCATATGTGAAACTTAGCAGCATTTTTGCTTATAAGCCCCATTTCTGAAAAGCACACCTGGAATATACGTGTGCATGTGCATTCATGAATAAACCTTTACACTGAGCCCCACTGTCATCTTCAGGTGCCGACCACATCGCTGTGCTCTCGGTGCCTTAGGCTAATTCTAAGCTCACAAATAAGATATTTTCAGTAATGCAAAAGAGATTTCATCTTCTTGATTAAGGCATCCAGTCCTTCCAAATTTATCTRTTGATATTTGTTGTGTTACAAGTAGATTACAGAGAGCGCAAAACTGTATTCTTAACTATTACAGACTATAGGTCTAAATGTTCARACCAGGAAGTGGCCGACATATTATAACGGAGCAAAAATAGACTTGAGATTCACAACACAGTTGACGGTACCTTTGTTTAGCCCCTCTTAATTATTTCATCATCATTTAAATCCTTTCAATATTCATTACGTGTGGGAAGCCGCCTTTCTTAAATGCTTTATCCTCCTCTCCTGTTTGGCCTGAAAGCTCTTCAGCACACGGCTTTGTTTCTCGTGCTGAGAGTTTACAGCACGCGCTTTGCACAGAGCTGACGCGAGGKCTCGTTCTTTAGAGAAACGACAACTAAGGGTCCACTGAAGAGTTTTCAATCAGATGATTCAATCACATATTTAATGCCTAGGGATTCAAACACAACTGTCAGGGACTGGGCATCGCTATCTTCTCAAGAATTCCGGTATTTACAGCAATGCTGAGGAACATACAGACCACTAATCCACATATTTATCCAGACTGTGTGTTGCCATGGGAAACAAAAAAAATTCAATAATTACACAGAAAAGCAAAAGTAATCCCCAAATAGCACCAAACATAGACCTCTTCGAAGAGTTATAGAGCTGCAGGGTGCTCTGTTTAACTAAAAAAATATTTGCACATATAATGGCTCTTCAATTGCCTGAAATATTAAAATCGGGGAATTCTGATTGCTGGCATTTCTCCCTGTGAAAGCTCTCACTTCAGGTATCTCTAAAACAAACACTCTAAGCACTGCGGCACGCTAGATGCATTAACATTTGCTGAGCAGACTTTCAAAGGTAACAGCTTCTTTTCTGCACCTCATCATTCATGCAAGCAGTTTCACTTAGTAAATAATGCCTTCAGCTGAGGACTTAAAAATAGAGATTAAAATAATTTAGGTTTTATGCAGCTGTGTCTCAAGAACTGCAGTAATGCTCCCAGTTGAGAATGTCATTCTGAAAAATTCAAGATTAAAACCACCTATTAGATTATGAGGCTAAAATAACTGAAAAATAAATTTACTAAGAAATAGTTACCTTCATTAGATTTCATTTTGTGCTGTACTACCTTGATAGCTCGAACTCTTGAGTGTTAACATATAAATTTAAGCTCACTGAAATCCTATGCTCTTACATATAATCCTACGCATTTTAAATCTAGGACAATGAGCTAAATCCTAATGCCATGGTCTTCAAAGGAGTAAACATTTTATTTTTTTAAATATGTAAGGAATTGTTGATGTTCATCTTTCCATTAAGCATTCCAAATTGCAGATTTTCATACAGCAGTGGCTCAAGAATACTCCAGTACAGAGAACTTCATTTAAAAAAACCTGCCTGTTTCCAAGCACCTGTCCTTTACCTAACACAGAGAGAGAGTGGCCCAGGTTATCTTGAGGGAGAAGAGTGATATTTTTCTTTATGACAGCCACCACTCTTCCCCAAATCAGCCACATTGCTTTTGAAGCGGCAATTGCATTTTTGAAAAGGAAGACTTTCTTCCCTGATGAAACCAACAACTTTGATCCTTTTAAGAACAAGATGGAAAAATAGGAAGAGTGCAAGAAACTGGGAGATTGTGATAAATKCAGCTTACATTTATGTGAGCAAAGGGTTGTGAAGATGGAAGGCTACGGGAAAGATGTGCCCATGCACAAAATCACAGAGACCAGCAACCTAAGAAACCTCCACAGCCAGTACACCCTGCCTGCTTCCTGCCACTCTACCACGAACAGGCTATGCTTAGGTCAGAATCACCCTTCCTCTGCAGTAGCAAAAACATACAAGATGCTACACATCTACTGTACTTAAATCACATTACAATTTCACATTAGGACTTCTTGTCTAGTATTCATGCACCAAAACCCCTAGATTATGAGGCAATTAAGTGTACACATACCTGTCAATAGTGCAGGGGAAAGTGCATTACAGAGCAAGGCAGAATAAAGTCCATTTGCCCACATTTCCATACTTAGTATTCAGGTGTCTCTTAAACTGAAACGTACTTTGAATAAAATTAATATATCAACTGACTCTCCATCCTCACCCCAAACATCTCCCCAGAATATGCATTAAAATATTGACATTTATTACATGATTCCATACATTAATAAAATAGTAATTACTTAACTTCTACTACCATGAAAGCACAATGCCAAGAGTAATTGGTAGTGCTGTCCATCCCCATCACAGGAGAAGGTAGGAGTGTAGTAAATAAGGCAAAGGGAGGATAAGACGACAAGGGACTGCCTTCTGGTTTGGAAAGAGAACAGCGAGGTTGTATCCATGACGGTCATTTGTTATAGGTTGTCTATTTTCTCCTAAAGGATGACAATTTTTTGGAATAAGGTCCATCTTCTTTTCACTTTTATACAGTGCCTACCAGTCTAAGTTTGTGGTCCTTGACAGGAGCTTATACAATCTCCAAAGCAAATTAAAATCTCTCTTCCAAACAAAATCAATCGGAGTGTGGGTGTTCCAGAAATTCTAATAGTCAAGACCTCTGTGTTTCAGCTATCCAAGACAGAAGAACGCATATAATTACACAGGCTATATAATCAGTATGTCAAGCATAAAGACATCCCACTTTTCATAACAATGCTGCATCTTTTCAGCCAAATTCCATCTAAGCTTTAGTTGTTTCTTGTTCATTTATTGCCTTTAAAAAGCTTAATTTAGACCTAGCAAGTGCCTGAAATAAATAYATATATTTTTTAGCTTTGAGACTGTTTCTGATTATAAGCAGCTCTGACTTTTTAACAATGTTTAATACAATTCTCTGTCTTTTATGCTCTTCATTGTCAATACAGCTTTTATTTTTTCCAAAGCAATCTTCTTTCTCACAGTGCATTTCCTACAGATTTAAACCTAAAATTGTCGCTCATACTACTTGAATGGTTTATTCTTTCTCCAGAACTATTTCACCTCTCTTCTGCATTTCAATCAGAAAACGGCCTCTTATTTTTCTTTCTCTTCTTCCCCCTCAACTTCCCTGGAGTCTCTCTTAATTCCTAGGTAATTTTTGAAATACATTAGTCTGTTCAYACAGAAATTAGGCTGCCAACAGCCTAGCTTTAAAATACAATACATACATTAGCAATTACTCTCCTCAGTTCTGTTTTCACGTACTTAAATAATTAATTTTGAGTACCGCTGGTGCTCAGAGTGAGAACGTGGCAGAATTTGGCTGTATTAGGAATTAAGCCCTGCTCTAGTAACAGCAAGATCATGACACTGCACCAGCAAATAACATATKCCTGTCCCCATATGGTCCCAACCACTGGAGCCAAGAGGCTTTTTATAACTCAGCCTCTTTAGGGATGACATCAATCTATCAGCTTCCCAAATGATTTAAGATGGCTTTTCAGCAGCATTGCAAGTAAACTCCCTGTAGAATTGTCCCTCTCGTTTCAGCCTGATAATACAAACGAGTGAGGAAAGAGATATCCAAACACAAGAAGAAACCTATAGAACACTTGAACGTAAGGGTTTCCTTTTTTCCCCTGTTATTAAACACAGCTGAAGCCAGTAGTCTGGGCTCCATCAAAAACTAGTGATTCCTGTTGTGTTTCTGCCCTGCAGAATACTCTCGGACTTCGGGTGCTCTGCACAGCGGATCTCACAGCAAAGAAAAAAACAAAAACACAGCAAGAGTAGAGACTGACCAATCTTCCTGACCGTAGAAGCCACCTGCTAAAATCATTAAGAACCACAAAAGGTCTCGGAGGGCTTCACAGATGGGAGACAAGCCCAGCAGGCTCCTCTTGGCCACTGCGAYGGGATGTTTCACTCGGTTACGTGGCAACCAAGCAACATCCGTCCCAGCAGCTCCGACTTTGTACCTCGCCCAACAGCAGGCGTTGGGATTAGCCRGCCCCTACACCGAAGGTCTATCAAGCAGACAAGTAAGAATTAACTCATCAAACAGCAGTTAGATAGACAAGAAGTCCCAGCCCYCAGGCACCCCAGTCCTCTCACAAGCGTAATATTTAGAAGTTGAAGACTCAGCYATATTTCTCCAACAAAAACAAAACACATTTTGGAGAAAATGCATCTAATATTGAGAAACTCTGAAAATCTGGATGCAATCAATATTTTTCCCTCCAAATAAATAGTATATTATGTAACACCAGAATAATAACTTGCTTAGAACAGTTTGACATCAGTACTTGCATGGGACATTCTCTTTATGTCTATGTTTCATCCTTCATTCCTTCTACGTAATCCTAAAAACAGCTAATCTTCAATTTACTAGTTATTACTATTCTTTAATAGCTACATGATTACTAAATTGCTGCTACTTGCTGTAACAAGAGTTAACCCATGRGTTCAGCCAGTGCAGAGAAACTAGTTTGTCCAATGGAAGGCAAAACGAGGGAAGAAAAATGAGACTGCGCCCTCTGTACTTTTTGTGGGKTTTTTTTAGTTAAAAGTTGTTAAATTTGACATGTAAGTACCAAACAATATTTTTTCAGCTTCATGWCTTCATTCTTAATTATCAGCTACTTGTATGAATTGCTAAGAGTGATTTTGACCCATGACATATCAGCTTTCGTCCTACGATGTTACAGATGGGACACATTTTACTGCAAATTTTTATTGCAAAAGGTATGGAACAATGAATGATAATTATATATTTTACAGTTCATTCACTACAGACTGATCATTTGGTATTCATTACTCTGGCGAAAGACACGTCCTGTCAGTTTTAGCCCTCATTATGCACATYATATCTGCATTTTAGCAAGCAATAGAATATTGAAGAGAGATTTCAACCAARTTTCCACTTGGAAAAAGAACGAAGGGAAAAAAAAGCCAGCTTATCTRGTTACATTAACTTTAGTGGCTGCTGTCAAAAGAACGGTTGACTAAAATCACTTTTCTCATATTTCTTACAACCTGGTCAAAAAACTTGGGCATAAAAAGAGATAACTATATAAATCATTCCTATAAAACTGAAGAAAAGGTTGAAAGCACCCGGACTTATTTTTGAGAGATAAAGTTTAACTCCAAATTTTCACAATATTTCTGATCTTGTAGTTGTCACAACAAGGCTATCATTATTTTTGGTATTTCAAAAGGTCACCCTTGTGCTAGCCAGTGATTACAAGAAAAAGCAGGTAACATTAAGCAGGGGTTTTTTTTCTGGGCTTCTCAGAACAACAACTCCAAAGACAGTTTCCATATATCAGTTTCAAGTAAGAGCTCTCCAGATACTCTTCTCCCGGGCCCCTTGTCCACAGCAATCACGGATGATTATCGGAATCTGTCAGTCACTTGCATTCGATCACATATTCAAAGGACACTCTGTCCTCACAAAATTTGAGATGCTAATAGAAAAATGGTCTGATCTTCTTGCTTTTAAAGTTAATGTCCCAAAGAACAGGTACTGGTTCCAAAATAGGTGTTATAATACAAAATAAGAAGCATGACATGAATTAAATACAAAATACACCTGAGTACAGTTCAAAGGCAAGCACATATAAAAAGCCACATGAGACACCATACCTCAGTACAAGCCCATAGCAGATAAAATGCAGCTATGTGATAACCACAGATGAACCATATCAATAAATGAACATATTTGCAGGGTAACAACAGAAAGGAAACGATAAAGACAAGCTGTTAACTCACCAGGCTCTAGAAGACTCTCCTCTATTAGCTTAGGCAGCACAGGCTATGGCACACTAAAAGGCAGGCTCACTGGCCATCGGTGGCCGTTTCCTRTCGGCGCTCAGGAACTGGTCGCCTCTAGGGCATATGTAAGTGGGACGCCCTTTACTTCATAAATGGTAAGGCATCAAAATATGTATTTTTCAGGGGTCAACACTGACTGTTGGGTTTTTGTCTCATGTGGGGAGATCACTGCTCAAAAAGACTAGAGAGGGAATGAAGCAAGTTATAATTATGAATTCTATTTATTTACGTTATGTAGATAAATAAAAGCTAAAGACCTCGTCCAATACCTACTGCCTCCTGTGCAACTACAGAGAGGTCTGAAGATGTCACTTCCTCAGCCTAAACTGCACAAAATTCACAAGTTTTACCTGCACTAGTAACATACCTGTAACTCTATTGTCCCAAGAGAGTCTCTGGTGGCTAAAAAACATTTAACTCCAGATTTTTTATGACCTTAAAACTTCCTTCACTTAAGATTCATGCACGATAATTTGACAATGACACTTTTAAAAACAGTAAGCTTGTTATATGTAAAGGTATAACAAAAAACAACAGTTAATTGAATGTTTGCATCAAGCTTGAGAAGCCAGGAAACAGCCTGCAGCTAGATAAATGCAGAAAACACATCACACCATCATGTAAACATGCATTTAACAAGGCTGATGCGGTGCTTTGGCAATTGTCTGTGTTTATATCAGCGCATCTTCAACACTGCTCATCAACCTTAACTGTTATAGCACAGTTAAAAAAAAAAAAAAGGCAAAGAACCAAAAGCATGCAATTTAAGGTAGTCTGTGTTTCCCAAAATAAACAGTGAAAAATGCCATCTCTGTTTTTCCCCTGGGAGATGAGGTTAAGTGAGAAGAAAGGCTAAGCTGGCTTTAGAAAGAAAGGCTTTGAAATGTTTTAAGGGATATTTTACAGAATTTGTATTGGTGATAAAATCTCCCAGCTCAATTTACTGCACGTTGAAAGCACCTGAAGCCACCTGCCTGGCACAGGTCCAAGGACTGCCACCTTTCAACCACAAGAGGCAAGAGAAGACCATTATATTTGACTAGCCTCGTAAATCATCGGTCTCCAAACACAGAGGGGGAAAAAATTCCTGTCAAAAGGGACATGTAATGTAGAGCAGGGCTTGGCAACCTTTCAAGAGCATCTTCTTTTTCCAAGTAAAACTTGGAGCACCTTTACATCACGGGTGACGACTTGAATCTACCAAAGGTTGGAGTCATTCCCTGGTCCTGGTTGCTTGTGAATTTGATCCRAATTTGGAAAACAGTTTTTGGGGCTCAGGGAGGGCAAAGAGCAGGGCCTGCATATGGGAGAGCTTAAAACAGCTGTGCCAGAGCAGGGCTTTGGGAGCCGCTGCCTCTCRCAGACCCACGTCAAGCAGGATTATTCAAATAAAGCAAGTGCACGCGTTCCAGCAAGATGGGGGGACRCCGGGAGGTGATGACAGGCAAGCTGCCCTAACAAATGCTGCACAGATTTTCAGCAGTCTCAGCACCGATGTTACGGGGCACATTGCATAGCAAAGCAGTCGAAACACTTGGGCGAAGGGGACACACGTCGTTGCGAAGGGGAACTCAGAAAAAGCATCGCTGAATTTACTAGGTATGGCCCTCGTTAGTAAAACACTGCCATAAATAAGCACTGTGTTAACAAAATAACTCATCAGCTCTGTGCTACCTCACACCAGCAATATTTTCTCTTCCTTTCTCTGCTCTTTGCTAAAATTAAAATTTAACAACAACAACAACAACAACAAACTAAGATCATTGTGCTGACCGTGTCCTTATTGGAGTAAGAAGGAGTAAAATCCCAAGAGTCTAAACAACTGATTTAAAGCCAAAAAAAGATCTATAGCCCCTCTAAGCTCCAAGGGTTTGCTGTACTTGCAGCACGAGAGGAAAATTGAATGGCTGGAAGTTACTGTGCCTTGCTGCCACCCACCGGGCGCCCCGCGCAGGGTCTCGGGTGCCCCCTGCATCGGTCCCAACCGCCCCCCCAGACCACCACCCGTCACCACTCTTTGGAGCCTATCAGCATTTTGCAGTCTGCTTTTCTCCCCTGCAAGCTCCTGGGAGCAAAGCCGGGGGTTTGGTTTGCTTGCTCGCGTCTGCCGAGCATTGCTCGCAGCAGCGGAGCCCGTCGAGACACCTGCAGGGGCAGTTTACCGGCAGAACCACTTTCAGCAATCGCAGGTCCTTGGGCCACCGTGGTCACCACCATCCCATGAGGCGGCAGCACYGCCACGCACCCCTGCAGCTGGCACGACGAAACGCAGGGCCCCGTCGGTGCCCGTATCCGCTGGTCACCTGCAACGTCGGAGAATTAACGGAGGACCGGCAAAAAAGGCAGATTATTTGATTGTTTCTTCAGCACTGGCAGCAAAGTTTGCAGCCTTTGATGCCTCTAAGTGAAGGATGTTGTCAAAGAAAATGACTTTAAAGGACAAAAATGAATCAATTATAACTGCTGCATTTAATGATGAAAAGAAAGGAACTGCCTATAAAACTTACTCAGGGGGAATTAAACAAAAAAATCAGTTATATTCTACAGAGCAGTGTATTTTTTTAATGAAAAATAATTTGAAGTAAAGGTAGGTGATCAAAAGCATTTGTATATAAAGTATATAAATGGTAGGATGGGAAAACAGCACTACAAATGTCCTACACCAACATGCTCATACCCTGACACAAAAAGAGGTAAGCAAAAATACTTGGAGTCACAGGGGAGAACAAGCTTACTGGCCAGCCACGGGCAAATATGTTATTTTTTGTGAAAATATTACAGGCTTTTTATTAAATTCCTGATGTTTACTATAAATAAGACTAGCACACTTTAGGAAAGGCTGTCACGGGCTATTATTGCAACACAATTCTTCTCTCATGCATGAGGAAATTTCTTTTTACGCAGAACAACTGCACAAAGGTGGTTTTTGGACAAAGGCCACTACACAAGAGCCTTACTACTCCTTTTTAGCTGGGCCACTGCTTCAGGGCATGCGATTCTTCTTATAAGCCCTTTGGTCTTTAAGTAAAATTCTTGCACTGCCCAGTCCAATGTTTTCTATTCTAATTCTATGCTTGTGTTTTAGACAGCTTTTCAGGACTTGTTAAAATGTGACTTAGCATCTATTTTTCAGACAGTATTGTGGGGAAGTTTGCCCTATTTACTGGCTTATTTCTTAGCCATTATTTTGATATCTGTCTTTGTTTGTTAAGTAGAACTAAGGGGGAACATAAGTTCTGGTATTTTTTGAAGAACAAGAGATTCATCCTGACTCGATGATTTGACGGAATGGAAATTCCGAATATTCAAAGCAGCGTTTCTTTGGTGTGACTTCAACTGATGTGACCTAACGGAGCAACGCACGACTCCTCTCATGTACAACAGTATGCCATTAACATTAGTTATTTAAATCAAACAATGCACAACCAGAAAATAATCTCAATGTCAAATAATTTTGACAGTGTATTTATTTCTAAACCTGTTCTAAAAAGGTTTTGGCCAGGTTCACTGCGAAACCTTTTCCCCGGAAAGCAGGAAGACTGAAGACTGCCACCGCTGCGCAAGTCACAGCTTCGTGAACGCAAGGGCCGGCTGTGGGACAAGAGGAACGAGCGGCTGGGTGAGAGGACGGCAGACTATGGGCAGGATTGCCACCTTCTCCTGGCTACAAGGTTTGTGAAACCGCTGTTTCATACAAAGCCTCATGGCTTAACAAGGATCAGGAAAGCTCCTTAGAGACAGGAGTGGGGAGTCTTTGGTGAGTTAATCCCAGTAAGACCCCAAGACTCCACTT
The DNA here is from genome assembly GCF_003343035.1 of Apteryx rowi. Lineage (NCBI taxonomy): Eukaryota > Metazoa > Chordata > Aves > Apterygiformes > Apterygidae > Apteryx > Apteryx rowi. Next base: position 578,439 of record NW_020450085.1, on the reverse strand, counting down.
CTAAATTAATTTGCAAATTCAATTTCTGAGTTTTCCCAGCTCCTGACTTTGTCCTGTGTGCCAGCCTGCTCCGTCTGCGAAGGAAACCTCAACGAGAAGCAGCGGGTGCATGAACCCTGTGCCAGGTACGCAGTTTGTGCACTTCGCTTCCAAACCGGATTGCCACCGTGTTCTGCCTGCGGCCTCCAGACCCACCGGGAACAGCCGGCTCAGCTGCCGCCTCTTCAGAAAAGAGCAGCCTCAGAAATCAGGCAGCTCCCTGGCTTGTTACAGGCCCTTCCTTGGGCAGCTGGACAAACAACGTCCACYCGCCTCGTACGAGCGCACAAAGTACATGCAGCAGCTTTACATTTCTTTCTCAGCGCTTGGCACTAAATATATTACACTAATTCTTTTAGTCCTTGGACACGAAATCATTAGGTATGGGCTATTACTTGCATTATCACTACATTACGGGATCATTATGAAAAATAAAAGTTCTAATCAACATGAACATTTATGAAGTGCAGTGGTTTGAAACTAACCCCTGCAACAGCCTAAGCATTAGCACTAACCAAAATGAGTAACAGGGTTTTTTCTGAACTAAACAAGGTTAAAATAAAAATCTTTTTTAGACAAGAGATTATGACTGATGGCACATGGCTGAGACAGCACTGAGATCCCGAGGACATCAAAAGGATCTGCAATGTCATTCGGGAGAACATTTTGTAAGCAGAGAGGCTGGGATACACGAAACGAATACAGCCAGAGATCGATCCCTCCTTCCAAATGGAGACCTCTGCATCAAGTTATCTAAAGTATTATTACTGCAGTGAGTCTCAAGGGATTGATCATATTATGCACAGCCACTGAGCTTTGCCATTAATCAGCATTTATACAAAACTATTGTGCAGCAAGTTAAAAATCTAGTAGGAATCAATTTTTTTTTTTTTTTTTTTTTTTTTACTGTTGCCTGTGTAATATTTTCATGATAAAGATAGTGAACTTTTTTCCTGTACATCTTTCAATTTTGTATTTATTTATCCTGGACTATTTCTGATATTGATCCCAATGTACTTACCTTTTTCTCTTTATTACTTCTTTTAGATCAATATTTTCATTTATTCCTTTTCTTCCATCAGGCTTGGCATGGTTTTATATAATGGCCACAAGGTATCAATACAAATGTATTCCTCCCCGACAGAGGGTGCACATTCAGATGGACTGGGCAGAAGCATATTCAGGATATGCTGAGAGAAGTACATGGCTGGCCAATGGTTTTGAGTACCTTCTGCTTTTAAAATGTCTCTGTCAATCAACCTGCATCTGGAACAGCAGTTGCTCCTGGGGACCATATGCAGACAGAATGGACCATTTTTAAGGTCCTTCCCTCATACTTTCCTTTGTAGCCATGTTCAAGACATTCTTCGGAGCACAGTTATATCATCATAGCTGTCCTATACCAAGCTTACACTGGAGGCCTCACACAAAAGGAGTTCCCATGAAAAATGCTGAAGTGAACAATATGATCGCATTTTAAGCAAAACTATGCTTTTAAATATGACTACAATTAAGGTTACACTGCTGTCTTGAGGCTATATTGCACAATTTATGAGTTCAAAAATAAATGACTTGAGTTGCCTCTCAGCTGTAACTTGAGTCTGTAAACGCTCCCAGTCCATCCCAGTGCAAAGTCAAAGCTTTGCCATCAATCTGACTTCGCAAGGAAACCAAAAGTACTCATGTGGTCGCTTATGTCTCTGCAGCCTAGTGATAAGAAGTTTCTTAAAGTACTTCTCAGTTTTCCCAGTCCCAGTTCGGGCAGGGACAGGACAAGTACAGGCTCAGGACCTGCAGAGCAAGGGGGAGATGGTCCACCAGAAACCATGATCCCAGGGAACAGGCCAAATGCATCCACCTAACCTGGACTTGACAACAGCGTAATACTCAGCACACCAAGCCTAGCTCTGAAACAGGAGTGCAACTGTTTACGTGGTCTCAGACTTCAGATACTTCTGTGTCCTCAAACAGGCACATTCTGCACAACAAGAAAATAACATCTGCCAGAAAAGAAAACCTCAGGTCCTTACGGCCCTTGGCTGGGTGCAGGCAGAGGAGGCCGTCGCACCTGGCAGAGGTAACCAACAGCCAAATCTGTAAGGTTTTAATTGTTTGCAGGTGTTCTCAAAGCACTAATCTACATCTCCCCAGATTCAAAATATGAAAAATCTGATGGCTTATGCTTAAGTGGCATGATACAAATAGTTTAGATGAAATGAAAAGTGTTGGAGCCTAAATTTTGGCAATTCCACTCACAAAACAATATTAAACTTCAAAGAACTGGCATGGCACTTTCTGCACTCTTTCAGCTTGCCCCTTGATCCCCACACTCTGGTCTCAAGCTTATGTTTAACCTCCAAAGAAACAGACTCCACAGCAGCATTTTATTGTGTAGTAAAATTATTAAAAATTAATCCATCACAATTGATTACTGCAGGATTTTCTTTATAAATTCAAGTATGGCAAAACTTTTCTTAGGAAGACATATCAGGCATGCTACTAGGAGCTGTGGAGCCACAGAACTTCATCTTTAGAGGCACAAAATGGAGATGCCAGGATACTGTTACTTACAGGTAAATAATGTTCCTAGGCTGTTTCAGCACAGTGTTGAACAGTCCCCAAAGGAAAATAGTTTTTTCCTTTTCTCCTCTCTCAATTTAGACTTCCGTTTTTTAAACAGAATTTGCAGGTGCACGCAATCTGTTGTGCTGGAAGAAGCTGAATATTGCTTTTTATTAATAACAACTGAAAAAAATATAATAAATAACATACACCAGAAGCAGAGCAGCTCAGAAGTCTAGCATTTGACTGACTTCAGCACTTGGATATTCCCCCAGTAACTAAAACTTTCAGCCTACCCAGCTGTGAAGAGAAAACATTATCCTYCCCTTTGTGATGGGGAGTCTCAAGATTACTTGCCAGACAAATAAACAGCAGAATTGTCCTAAATATATACTCAAATTGCAAGTTTGCAGGATTTTTTTGCCCCATATTCCACCTTCACACCTGGCTGGCTTTAGAGGAGCTTCTTTATTACAAGAATTTAAACACTAGCATAACTTCTGGCAAAATTAGGACCATGAGGTCTGTATTTAAAATTGGCAATAAAAACACCTCTTTACTTCCATTAGGCAGGCCAAATTCATCCCACTCTTGAGGGGAAAGCTGCATGAATGCAGTTCTGTGGAACTGCCATGTGCCCAGGAAAAGGGTATTTTATGGTTCTCTAACATAAGAAAATAATGTATGCATTTCAGAAAGGTTTCTGGGCATATACATGTTTCTGGGGTGATCACCTAACTGTATCAAAACTTCTGCAAAATTATCCTTCAAGGAAGAAAAGTGAGAGGAAACAAGGGGGCAAAACTGTGCAAACACTAAGCCATCCATTAAAACACGATCTCTAGCCTTGCTCTGAGTTAGGAAACATGAGGGTATGTTAAAGTGCAGATAAACTAATTATCTTACTATCTGCAATAACAGTGACGGTTATTTTTTTCTAAGACATGCAAGATTAAAAAGTATAGAGAAAAGACCTGTCCACTTGTATTCATTTTACCAACATGAAAAGAGGTAGAATTATGTCACTAGTGAGGAAAACATCTATTAAGCTGTCAGTTATGATATCATTTACCTTAATAATGTGTAGAAAGAAAATGCGAAGACATATCACAGAAGTGAAAAACAGCACGGTAGCTAGCAAGGCATGGAAGTGCGCAGAGGTGACAATGAGGAGAGGGGTAAAATCCCTTGCATATACACTACATGTACACCTATAGCAAACCAAACTATAAAGGCTCATGGGTGAGTTTGCAACCCCCGCTCTGCCAGGAGGTAAAGGGGCTGCCCACTCGCTTGGGGCCACGGCCACAGACTTGCCTTTGGGCTTCCCAGCCCGCTCACTGAGGAGGGTGGTGTTACTTTCAGCTCCTCAGTTTGCTCCGGCCCCGTTCCAACCTCACTGCCCTGTACAAAGGAGAAAAGGCTTCTAGATAGCACTGTGTATTGAAGAGTTACATGCAATCAATTCGGGCTGGGAGTATTGGTTCTTTCTTTCCCTAGACCTGGCTTTGAGATGGAGAAATGAAAGCAGATTGCTCTTCATATGCAATGTGACGGTCGCATGGATATATACTTTATGTCTTCACAGTAAGAGTCTTTGCTTTCAAGACTAATTTGAAGATTAAGCAACACACAAGTAAACAAATACTATTATCTCTAATAACCTTATTATAAGAACATCTTTGAAATGTGTGAATGACAGAGAAATTAAAGCAATAACTTGCCTTTGCAGGAACTTTTTTAATAGAAGGTAAGAGGAGAGAATAATGGTCTGTCAACTTGGGTTTCACCAGCCTCTAAGCAAGATCTTTCTTTAGAAAACGTAATTGAAGTAGAATGAAATGTTGAACTGACAAAAAGATCTACTGACATCCCTTTTTAAGTTAGGAAAGAATTCAGCAGGGAGAAAAGATGACCATGCCATTTGCCTTCTACTGAAATTAATGYAGAGATCCCACTCAATTTTAAATTAATTAATAAATGTGAAAGCATTCAATTCTAAATATTCACAGTAATAGAAAATACTGACATTTTATATTTTTTATCTTAAAACAAGTATTTTACAAATTAGCTCCACRCTAAATAGAAGGATAGTGAGGACAACAGAAAATTCCCATCTCTGTTATGCATTCCTAACTGATCTGTCAAAATAGCAGTATTTTGGGGCAATAAGGAGAACATTTGATCTTATCTAGGGTTTCTACAACATGCACTTGTTGCAATCAAGTAAAATGGATGAATGTTTAAACAGAGTTGGCCAAAGAGTATGGAACAGACTTAGCACTGAGTGTTCCAGTCTTAAGTCTTTAACAAGAGTTAATTGACTTATAGGCACACATCTGTTTCTTTTCCTGCAACTTTTCCACATATCAAGATAAATTAATTTGCTGGATCGGTATCTGCACAGATTATCTGCCATGTAAACTACCAAACTGCCAGCTGCATAAGGAAAGCTTTTCCGAGGGAGCTCTACTTCCATCAAGAGTAGATACAAAGGCGTTATTTGCAGTCTTTTATACCAGTTGGTCTTAAAAACACGTGGTGAATCCATTACAGACCTGCAGCTGGCAAGCAGTAAATTAAACACCAAAACACGTGACTGCTACAAATTAATACTTGCTATATGTCACATCAGTCTATGCACTGGTTACTTCAGTTCTCTCTTGAATGCATTAGTCTCACTACACTGACTTTGTCATACTAGCTATGATCCTTGTGTTGTACCAATATAAAAGATGACCATAATCACAGTAAAATCTGCTTTTATGTAGGGGGATGGGGGGAGAAGAAGGGAATGGGATTACCTGAGAAGGTTCACAAAAAAAGATTTTTTCTTAAAAAGGAAGTTCTTTTCTTCCCACTAATAAGCTAACATTATTATTGCAATCACCTTTAGTAATGGATTGAATTATCCATTTGATTATTCAATTAGTCACAGTCACAGTTAATTATTATTGTTCCTCAAGAAGGGTGGTGTCAGCTGTGACTAAATCTACCCTACATTTACCTGCATCTTGCCCAGTGGCAGAATGAAGAACAGCAACCCATCCTTGTGCCATGCTGCTATTTGCAGGATCACACTGTAATGTGTTCACTGAAATGACCCCAGGATCCAAAAATCTTTGTTAAAAAAAAAGACACGGGCTTGACAGTTTAAGAAAAAGAGATACATGTGTAAATAGAGTTGGCCAGGAAAAAAAAAAACAAAAAAAAAACAAAACAGAAAATGAGTTCAGCATCAAGTCTTCCAGCAACCTTGCAGTACAAGAAGCACAGGAAAGAAATGAAGTGCAGGGGCAGGAAGTATCTGCCCAGGACAAGAGCTTTCTTAAGCCTTACTGCTCATAAAAACATATTACAGAATTATTTCTTCAGAGCTGTGTGTTGTGCCCTTTCCTCCCTGTGCGCACGCCCCCCTGGATTCAGTCTGAAGAGTGTGATGGATTGGTCCAGCCTGCATCTACGGGCTTTTTCAGATCACACTGCAGAGACTTCACRCCACAGGGTCTGTAGCCCCCAGGCGAGCCTCTGGCGCACCAGCTGAGATTGTGGCTCCTGCAGAAACACGAGCAGGGAAATCTTAATATTCTTTCATCCGTACTGCACCATGCTAGTGAGAGCAGCTGCGTATCCATTATCATAAGTTTCCTTCTTTCTTCGTATGAAAAATAAGAACATAAATATTTACCTTCATGAATATAATCTACAATTTTTCTTAATGTAAGCTCCAAGACAGAAAACTGAAAAAGATTATGGTAGTAAGTTCTGAAGAAAACACCCATGCATTACTTCGCGGTAATACCGAACAGGGTCAGTTATAATTTCATAACTGACTTAATGCCAGTGGTCTGTTCACTCAACATAAGTATCCGGAGATACAGACACAACCAGACACGTAACTGCCAATTCCCACAGCCACCTCAGTTCCTCAGGTATACCTAGTGCACACACCTATATCCAAAAACTACCTTTAATTAAAAATCCTTTAGTTAATCAAGCTTTGGGAAGAGGAAGACCTTCCTCTGAAATCCCSATTCCTTTAATCTAGTGCATAACTTTTTTCTTTTTGTCCAAAATACAAACTGATGACATGTTCCCTTGCCCAGACTGGCTGGAAACCAAGGCTCCAAGAGCTCCTTTCACCATCTCAGGTGCTTCTCACTCCATATGAGTACGGTCTTGTGTTCATGTTACTACGACTTGATGCCTACACATCAAAGCTGCAAACATTTGGTGCTCCGAGATGCCCTGCATCTAAGAGCAGCCATTCAAAACAAAGGAAGGCCCATCTGTACATCATCCCAAAGAAAGATCCACAAGGAACCGTCATTCAGAGAAGCCCTTAGTCTGAGGGGACATTACGTTACTCATGTTTGAGGTACCACTTGCCATGTCTGCCGTGGAGACTAGTTTGCCCCCTCCCTGTTTTATCAATTGCTGTATAGAGAGGGAAGTGCTAAAGAAACCAGTCCCTTCCTTTCTGCACTAGGCGACAGCCTGAGCAGCCCTTAGCACACCAATGGTGGGGGCAAAAGACCTTATCCTCCTCACAGCTACGGGGGGACTCTGGAAACCAGGCCTTGTAGGGGCAGCATATGAAACAAGCACCATATAAAGATTGCAAAGAAAAAGCTTCCTGGCTTTGGAAAACTGAGAATTCAAAAATATTTTCCGTTTTGTAGCACAACAAAGCCAAGACATTTCGAGACTTTATGTTAAACTCCAGTGGTTTAACCTCTGCTGGCTTTGCTGAAGGAGATCTCTCTTTCATATTATCATTTCCATCAGAGACGTCTCTTAACAAAAGTCTCATCAACACTGGCATACTTCCCTATAAATTTTTGGATTCAATCAATCAGGGTTTCTGATAAAACACACCACGCTGAAAAAATTCTAACCTGTTCTTAGGCAAGAATTGCAGTGTTTCCTTCTAAGATGAGGATAATTCTTTTGTAAAAAAAAGGGTGTCCTCTATAAGGGTACATAATTTTAATAAAACTATTTTTCTATAGGTCCTAGAAGGCTATAGGAGCCAGAAGGCTAGCACTGGCATAACACAAAAACAGTATCACCGGTCTTGTGAACTGCAGAACAAAGCATTCAAAACACTGAATATTCAAATTCAACGCATACTTTGAATGCTTTGGATACGTGAAAGACACGTACTGATAGTACGGTTCTGCAGGCCCATCTACAACCGAAAGAATAAGCAAAATTGATAGCTCCCCCCTGTAACCACTGCACTCGATTAGATTTACCTCATGGATGAATGGGCTCCACTTTAACATCATCCTCACCTTTCCTCGAGCCCTCAATCTAGAATAGCCACCAAAAAACCACTATTTGCTAAAAATCCCAAAGCAGTAAATCCTATCGTTGACAAAGTCTGAGTTATTGCCCACCTGCCTGAATTCTTGATTAATGGCTCAACCACAGCAGTTAAAAACTGACAATGGAAAGAGTTACATGAAAATTGAAAGTGATATTAAAAATGTTTTTCCTGAGAAAGGAGGTTGTGTTTGCAAACAGGTAATTTAATTTCCTTGCATTGCCTTGTAAGTTGGTTAAATTAAAGCAAGATTTGTTTTCATGCTAGAATCCATTGGGAGGCTGATTACGCTGCAACACACTTCACTAAGTGCTGGAGGAACAAAGAATGCAAAGAATGTTTCAATATATGAAAACTGCATATTAAGTAACTCAYTGATTTTCCTAAATGGATACACTAAAATGAAGAATATTTCTTATAGAGCCAAATGAAGATTTACCACGGAGTAATGAGTAAATGCAAGCAAAATTATAGTTCTTTAGCCAGCTTACTTAATATTAATGATAAATACTTTGAGGAGGTTTTCTCATCTAAAACCTGTGTTGCCTTCCTTTATTAAGATAGGTGCAGGTTACCTGTGTGTGGAGCATGCACAAATCCCAAATAAATTCTTGCCTATATTTCCACAATGATCTGCTACTATCTTCTGCCTGTTCACAGCCTAGTGACTCTTTTTCTGTGAATTTCATCCGTAGATACAAACTATCCAAGATCAGGAGCAGTAAGGAACCAGCAGGTTCACTTGAATCAAAGACTGCATTCACTGCCAAGTAAGAAATGAGTTCTTCTTTTGGTAGGTATCAACCACCTGGGATCAAAATGATGACAGAGACTCTTGAATCTAGCTAAGAAATGACCAAGTTTTGAAGATTTTTTCCCCCACTTGTATTCGGAGCAAAGGCAAGAAAGGTATGCAGAGAAGGGAGCAGTATGTACATGCTTCTCTTGAGCCAATGGAAGTCTTCTCAGGCATAACAGTACTTGAGGTGGGGTCACTCAAGTGCCAGAGAAGAGCTGCTCTTCCAGCATCGTCTCAACATCCATCCTCAAAAAGTTCCCTGGGGAAACTGATGCTAAATCAGGTGCCCTGAAAAAAAATCAAAATCAAGAAGCAAGCCAATAGCAGTATGTCCTCAAAGGGGGAAGAGACCTAACCACTGGCAGGGACTGGTTCTTTGCAGTTTTGCGCTGTATGACTACTATTTTTTCCTTCAGAGATCCAGAGATTGAGATTCTTTTTTGCATCAGTTCACTCTACTCAAGGTTGTCGTGAGAAACTGTCTCTTCGTGAGCCATGACTCCAGCTGTGACCAGGGGACAGCACGAGGCTGAAAGGCGTCAGCTGCATGCCAGYGAGCCTTGGCCGCTGTGGCCATGCTGTGCTATTTTCCAAAGGCGTCTCAGTGGAAAGCTCTGCAAAGTTCACGCTTCACATGCTCACACTTAGCTCAGGAGGAACCACACTGCCCAGCAGCCTCAACGCCGTTCAGGCCACCAGAGCTGACAGTAAGAGGCAGCCAGTGACAGCTACGAGGTGGGACATGAAGCCGCCAGAGCAGCTCGGCACCACCATCGTGCTGCCACGCTACACTCCGGCGACGCCGTAGCATCAACACCACTGCRTTACCCAGACCGTGGGCGCTTCGGGAGGAAGGGACAAAACCCCACCAGATTCTGCACTAATCAGACCCAGAGGAAAATGTCCTTGCCACTCCCAAGTGATATATATTATACTTTAACTCTGAGGGATCGAAATACACGTGGTGGGCATCTAGGATGCTTTAATAACAGTTACAGTATGTTCCCACCTACATCCTGTGCTGAGCTATAGTCAGTTTTCAGAAAAAGTCTAAACCCTTCTTGACCCCAGAGACCTTGCCCTCCTTCTCTCCCTTTATTACAGATAGCACAGGGGGTGGGAGAGGGGAACTTTCCTGATCCCTTAAGCAAATACCATAATTGCATCTAAATCAAGGCACATCATAACCCCACACAATCTCAAAGTTACTCACAAAAGAACATTTTTTGAAAAATTTTTAGTTTAAGCATTTCTACAAATGCACAGTTTATAAAAAAATTTTAATACATTTCGAAATGGATTTTTTCCAATGTTCTAAGAAAATTATCTGAAAAAATGTTCCTAGGCAGTTCAAGTCACAAAATAGGAGGGATGTCTCATCCTCATAGAGCTACAAGAGCTTCAGCTAAAGGTATTGGTTTTCAGAAATCTTACAAATCTTAAATAAATTAACAGGAAAATGATGGAAGCATAAACTGGCTGGAAAGCTGCACTGCTCGGGTGCTTCCAGCAAGGCTGCAACGACTGCCCTAAGGAATCCTGTCACAGCAGATGGATTTCACTCAAATGGCCCCATCTGTCATTTTTCATTCGTATGGCTGTAGCTTGAACTCAAAGAACACCTAGGGCACATTTTCATCAAAATGCCTTGATAAGCAATCCAAGAGGCGAAAGAGATAAAGAAGATAATGCCCCAAATCTTGCGCTGGGCAGAGAAGCTGACCCAAACAAAATGAAAATCTGGCAGATTCTTTCAAGTTAAGATAYGGGAATAAAATACTCCCTCCTCCCCCAATGAGCTGCAGAGGTAGTTGGCAGCGGAAACATTTCCTTTCCTGTCATTTTTTATTTTCCAGCATTTGGCCATCTGTCCACTATTAGGTCCCTCTGAATGAGAAACAGGTTTGAAAGAACGGAGGATTTTTTACAACTGTTCTCTTGCAGGGCAGATAAGGATAGAAAGGGATGATTAAAGCTTTTGCTGGCTAGCAACATGAAGCTGGAGGAAGAAAAGGAAAAAAAAAAGTCCCTCAGTCTTGCATGATAGAAGTTGGTTTCAAACTACTGTCATCCATAATTAGTGTATCTGGAGGAACAGAAACTATCCCACACTCGGCAGCACAGCAGCTCAATTTCATATTTCAAGTACCTGGGGCTATTAAAATACCATTATTTAAAGCATATGCAGTCACATGCAGAAATTCAATTCCCCAAAAGAACAGGTAAATAATGCAGATAGCCCGCACAGCTAGGGAAGACAGACCTCCGCCTTTTCACCGAGGGCTCTCGGTGCCTAGGTCCCTCCGCGCTTTACCCCTTTGAGCAGCAACTCACTATGCTGACAGTGAGTATAGCACTTTTGTTTGGTCTTTTCTCTCCTGCAAGGTTCATCAATATGAGCTGAGAAATTCTTCGAATACAGGAACAGTAAGGGATGATGCAAGTTTTCTGATAACGTGATAGTCACACTGTCTGTCAGGACACTCTCTGGATCATAAAGGTACTCCAGTAATGTAATGATAAAAATAAATAATAATAAAAAAAAMCCCACACTTCATTTGACTGAAATACAAAGGTGTGATTTAAACAAAAACAAAAAACAAATAAATTGTAATTTATCCATGTATACCAGAAATCATTTAACAATAAAATCAGTGAGTTGCTAACATTACCCAACTGGAGCATACATATGTCTTTATAGATTGAAAGGAACCTTCCATCGTCCAGTAAGCGTCTCAGCCACGCGCACGACAGGCAAGCGTACCGCGCTGGCRGGAAGCCCAGGAGATGCCTTCTGCGCCTCCCCACAGCGCGCAAGGGCCACAGGAGGAGGGAGGCAGGAGCCCGGAGCGCCGCGCGCTCGCACACAGCGTGCAGAGCTTCCTCCTGCCGGCTGGCCAGCAGCTGCACGTGGCATCTCCCAGTTCTCTCATTTTCTTCACAAAAGTCAAGAAATTCAGAACCACCTCACCAGTCTCTCTCATGCCCCCTCCAAAACCTCACCCCCCCCCCTTTTTCTTCAGAGAAGGACCAGTCTGAGATCCAGGAGATCCGTTTTGGCACCTGCCTCTGCCACCTGTTTTTCTTCACTGTTTTAGACAAGTATCCTAACCACATCCCCAGATTTGCACTCCCTAATCACACTTCCTAATATCCGTGGGATGCTGCAAGAACAAGCTCAGCGTTCGCAAAGCGCTGAAACTCCGAGGCTGCAAGCAAGCTGCCCCCGGGCCGTCCACGCTGGGAAGGAACAGGGCAGAGCAGTACACGCACAGGAACCACGTCCAAACCCACTCTGTTAATAGGGCGATCTGCTAACAATAATGAAGTTTCCGTTGACATTTTATTTTTAATGTAGACAATTTTATACGGAGAGATACCAGACTATGATCAAGCCGATGTCAGTGGTACTTTGGCCTGACAAGATCAATCACCGGGATCCCATAGCTCAAGCGATCATTACACTAACGCCAAAGAATTGGGAGAATTGAGTGGCTGCACTTTTGTCAACCTTTATATCACTAAGCCACAACGCTGTGGGAAGCAGCTTTTAATGCACAGTGAAAATCACTTTTTAAAATATGACAGACAAGGTAGCTTAAGAGTAGGTCAAGCAAGAAATTAGGAAGATGAGATCAAAGAGCCCTGGTGGAAGTACACAGAGGAGCTTGCATAGCATTTCTCTCTCCCAGCCAGTATTATCTCATTTTTATGAATAGTAAATCCCTCCTTCCTCTTTGTCCCTAAAAGAAAAAAATTATATAAGTCAATTAAAACTATCACTCTATACTATATACATRTKWTATATATRTKTTWTAYAYATATATRTRTATATRTSWMAAAAARAGWGWGRGGGRGAGAGAGAGAGAGAGCGTCATCGCTGACAACAAAGGCATAAAAGATTCAGAACACAGTAAGGTGAATCACTTTACAAAATATACGTATGAGAGCTCAACAGGGAATACATATAGAGTGGTAGGTAATGGCTTGTTCTTTCAGTAGTGCTGAATTTAGGAATGAACAGGAGTAATCACATTCATAATGAAAATCCTTCAACTGTTTAGAGATTGCAGATTTATATGTACTATATGTTGACTATTGTATTAGTCATTATTTTTCCTAAGACAGGGAACTCCACAAGCATACTATTTGTTAGACACGCTACAGCCTCGACCAACTCAAAAGCTGTTTCCTTGTCCTCTGGGCAGGCAAATGAATTCAGAAGGAATGCAGATCCAATGGAAAAGTTACAGTAATCACACAAAATTATTCACCATCATTTCTTGTTGTAATAATTTCACACCTACAGTACCTCTCAAGACCTTAGTAAAATAAAATAAAATAAAAATAAAAATAAAAAATAAAATAAAATAAGGCAGCTGAGAACTCCAGGCTGCTACCGAAGTCATTGGGCAGATGTAAGGTAATGCTATTGTTGAGACAGTAGTAGATTACAAACAAATTTGTAGGCTTTCCTGTGAATTCCTTTTTTTATTTGGGGAAAAAAATCCAGGTAACGTGATTCTTTAAATTCAGTCTGCGAATTAAAGAGTCCAGACTGCTACTTTCTCCCCTTGCCATGCTCCTACAAAGACASGCCAGCTTCCCTTATCTTTTGTAGAGAGTGGAGCTTGAGGTTTATCTTCAACTTTCTTCATCATTTGAAAACCATGGGCAAAATGCTTTTTTTTCTCTGTTCAGTCAAAACCCTATTTTAATAAAGTAGCTGAGTAAGGTATTGGAAAAAAAAAATTGTTTTACTCCTTTTGGACTGACTTAAAGCCTACTGCAGTCAAAATTAGGTTTTCTATTGACTTCAAATAGATTAGGCCTTCTTTCTTTCACCACTCTGGTCAATATGAATATTTTAACTGAGTCCTTTTGTGTATTTCCAAAAATACCACAGAAGAACCTCTTGAAGAGGAGGGTGGGAAGGGAAGAGGAAGTAACAAAGCTATTTACATCAACCAATCAGCCATACCTTGCTGCTTTGCCTAGAGAAAACAAATACGGTATCAAGGAGGTATTTTTAAGGGTCACGTAAATTCTTAGACACAAACTGACGTTAGATGCTAATTGTCATTAGCAAATCGGTGCCTCGCTGTCCACTCCACTGCAAACACTTCTGCTGACTTACTTCCCACCACGCACACGCACACACACCCCCCTGGGCTGGCAACACTCGCTCCATACAGGCGGCCAGACAGCCCCTTGGCAGCAACGGCAGCACAGCTTTTAGCCACCCGACTGGAAAAATCTGTCTCCCTCCTGGCTTAAAATTCTCTTTCCCTCCCCAAAACCACTTCTTCCCTTTCAAGGTGCTGCAGCTCAGCTCAGATTAGAGGGTCACATCACTCTACCCAGCGCTGATGACAGGTATTTGGGTACCTCGGGAAATTGCCTCCCAGTGCGAGATTGCCAGGGAGAGAGGCACCGTGCTCTCAAACAGCCCCTTTACTCTGCGCTGCAAACACGGCGCTGGGCTGCTCTCGCAGATCTTCCAGCTCAGACTGAGACAAGACACAATCATGGAAACCCAGAACCCAGCCAAACCAGTAATTATAATCCCAGGGTCAGCGCAGGCAGCTGAAATCAGGTGCAGCCGTACTTTCCAATAAGGATGTATTTACTCATTGCATTCTCCCCGCTTTTGGTTCTCAAATACCCCTTTTCTGCGTGTTAAACACCACACAGTAGGAAGGGCAGTGTAATGTCAGTCATCACTTAGAAAATCAAAAATACAAATTAACATCAAATAACAGATGTTTCTTACAGTCAACTGCACAAGAATGTCACCATCAACTACAAAAACTATTTAACTGATTGCAATAACAAGATGAAAGCTCAGTGCAAACGCAAACGCAAGGAGCAGGGTCCCGCAGCATTACTCTGCGGCGAACAACAGCATCTCTCTCTGCGCAGAGGTCCAAAGTGCCGAGGTGCCCCAGAGGGCTGCCCAGGACCAGGTCACCGCTGACCTTGGCACTTGCCTACATAAAAGCCTACGTAAAAGTTACGGATAAGCCAAGGCTCCACGTATGCGCGCAGTAAAGAAGTCTGCAGCCCAGCGCAACAGGGTACCAAATCTATCACTCAGGACTAGCTGTACACCATGATATATTGCTATTTCCTTTATCATACTTTGAAAAGCACCATTTCGGTCCCTCATGTAAATGCATTTTGATTCTCATTTATCAAACGGCAGCAATGTCCTCTTCTGCAGAGGCGACGTGCCTGATGCGCAGCGGCTCCCAGYGCTCCCCGCCGCAGCCCTAGCGGCTCAGCGAGCGCACGCCGAGAGCCTCCATCACGGAAAGGATAAAGTGGTTTCCTCTGACATCARGAAGATAAGACTGTTTTACATTACAGTAGCAATCCTGGTTTGAGTTATAGTAAACAGATAACCTTGCTCATACAGTTTGTTTTTTCCCTTTACATTTCTATGGACAAGGGGTAAAACAAAAGAAATTAACTGGAATAGAAAATATACCATGCTTAAATAATGTAAGAAAATATATCTAATTTTAAAACACCACACGTAATTTCAGGATACAGTTCTAAGTTTTATGCCAGTTTTTCCATCTAAATAAAGTAATATTCAGTGCTCTTAAAGGTAGATATAAAGCATCCTGAAATTACTTTCATTAGCATTATATTAAGCTGCTCTCAGTGTTCAAAAAACATCTCCTTCATATCCCGTCTTCCCTTTCTTAGGCATTTTGATCATTTCCTTCAACAAAACAGTTTTAAAGGACTTTATCCACATTTCACAATCTGTTTGTGACCCACTTCTTCGTACCTGAACTACAACTAATCACATTTCCAATGCATTACAGGAGAGCGGGATCAGGAAGAGGGTTTTGGAGGGACTGGAAAAACACCGTGGGAGAGGCGTCCACAAAACGCTGCTGCCCCACGTCCGAAGCAGCAGCGCTGTGCACACGTGCGAAGGAGCTCGGGCTGGCAAAGCGTGGCGAGAGCCGCGGGCACGCCGACGCGAAACGCTGCAGCAAGGAAGGACGCCCACGTTGGCGTATCGGCGCAGCGCAGCAGGCTGCAACGCAAAGAAACGAGCTGGAGGCTCAAAAGCCGCAGGGCTTAAGTAACGCAGACCCGCGCGGCGGCAGACAAGCCGGGCGGCCGTGGGAGCATGCCAAGCGCTCCGTGGGGGCCGTCGCGCGCCCCCGCCGCCCTGCGCCCCAGGATGCGGCGTCTTTACGGGGAAGCAACCCCGAACCACAGCAGTCACCGTCTAACTGTGCCACCCGTAAGCTGGTTAGCTCTCTTCCCCAAACCGTCCCATCGGGCCTCATCGCAAAGCACCGCATTCGCCCGTTTTCCAAAGGGTTCAGTAGCTGGAAACATCTAAGCCGGGGAGTGCAGTCTGCTACCGAGCAAGACAACTCAAGAGTAAAACGTTGCGGGGTAGGAAACAGCTTTCCTGGGGGTACRCTGTAACAGCATTTTCCATGTTAAATATTTCAGTAGCATAAATTATGCAGGTTTGCTGTGAAAAGCAGAAAAATTGTGAGAAATGTAGTTTACAACTCCGTTTTGTTTTGTTTTTTAATCAAAAATGATTTCAGCGGGAAAGTCCAACTGAGCTCAGTATACAGCCCAGCACAGAAACATAAATGTCACTAAAGATTTGACACTCCCAAATTTTCTGAGATCCTCTTATAAATTGATTTACAAAATCCTGGCTTTTAAAAAATATTCCTTTGGTCCTCTAAAGTATACACAAGCATCAAAATTTAGATATAGTGTGTCAAGTTGATCAGAAAAAGTGTCTGTTTTGTTGATGATTAGCAGAGTCCCTGTTCCTCACTGAAGATTTGAAAGGATGTTTTATGTGCTGAACCTCTTTTGAACGGCCATCCAGGCTTCAGAGCTTTTTTATCATCTCAAAAAAAAAAAAAAAAAAAGTCAAATAGATTTAATCTTCATCGCTTACATTTTCAAGGCCAAAATGAGGGATTTGAGGTTCTTCAAAACTTTTTGCCCATGGAAAGTCAGATTGCTAGCCTTTTAGCACTACGGTGATTCAAACTACTGTGCATAACCCCAGTGGACTGAATGATTTATTAGTACCCCAAGCTCGCTTTTTTGTCCTGTATCTAGCCACAACCAAATCTATACTGGATTGCAACTCACAGTGACCTATGACCAAAACACCCAAGGGCAATCCTGCCACTTTTAAAGATACATAAATGATTAATAACTGAAAAAGGAAAGATATACAATGCTTTATTTGCTATGTTAAATCATCTCTCTAAAAAATGTTCTGTTTTTGGTTGGGACAAGTAAAATCAGAGAGGAATATGCAAATCTTAGTCTGGTGTTTCTGCAACTGCCATACAGAGCGTCAGCCTACAGACGAGCAAATCCAACATCGCCCTGATGTTCCTGTTTTCACTAGACCAAAACCCTTAGCTTCCTTCCTAAACACATTCTCCTGCAAAAACAAAACAAGAAAAATGACAACTGGTTTAACAAGAAATTAAATATTTAATGATGTAAAAAATTATTTTCTTGATTTGGATTTTGCATTTTGACAAGGCAAACATATAATGCTCTCCATTTCTATTTCACTTTTATCAAAATAAATGTGATTTTTCCTGGAAAAGTAAATTCATGTGTTGTATCAAAGAATTAAGGAGCACCTCTTTCTTTTTCAGAGCTGTACAGATGAGACAACCATGCTGCTAGAAGAAGTTACGCTGCCAAGGCCCCACATTTCAGAATAAACGTTCTGTATTTCACTGCATGCCATTTCTTAACAAACTGCACGGTACTAATACACAACAGTGCATATGTATTATCCATATTCAAGCTACTTTCAAATTTCCTACTGTTCACATTAATTTGTAAGTTATTTCCTCTCTTGCTATGGTCAATACAGGTAGAAAGCTCACACGGAACAGCACAGAGCTACGTTAATAGGTTTTATACTGTGTTATGCTACTGGCATGCCAAAAAGCCACACTGCTTCCACCCTGCAGGCTTGGGCTGGTCCAGGCAAAGCTCTGGCTCTTGAAAACATCTGTACTAACTTAAATTTTATTATGCTGTGCCGAAACATTGCTTTCAAACTCAACAGGTGTCCTCCCCTGCATCCGGCAGGGAGCTGGCTCAGTGCGAGCACGCCATCACCACACAGCAAGCCTGACAAAACCAAATCGCCCCCAGGAACACCAAACGGTCCCAAGTGCCACGTTCAGACGTTTCAGCCCCCCCCGGTTTCCATGCAAGCACGATCCGTACGCAACCAGAAACACCCTCCGGTTTCCATCAGTGCCGTTGGGCTGCTGAGCGACGACTGTCTCGGCCACGGCTGCAGCGGGCAGCGCAGCGCCACGCCGCCGGGCTGCCTCCTTGGCGCTTTCCCCCGGCCCCGCGCCGCGCCGACGGCCTCCTCCCACAGCCGCCCCGCGAGCACAAGATGCATGAGCTGTCGCTCCGCTAACCGGCGCGAGCACATCGTACCAATCAAACGATCGGCAACCAGGCACCTATCATGCAACCACCCAGATGGCAGCTTTGCAAAACACTTCCAAGAGGCGTCACCTGTTTGCAGGGCAATGCTGCAGCCTCAGAGACAYGCGGCTCGGGGGGGCGGCCATGCGATTCCCCTCCAAAGGGGGCTAAAAACAGCATTTCAAGGAAAAGAGCAGACACACAAGAATAGGCGCATGCAGAGCAGCGGCGTGCTCCCCGCCAGCCCTCCTCTTTCCCCCGCGCCTCCCCCAGGCCTCCTACCCTGGGAAAAATCAATGTGATCCTACTATTTGCCTTCACCAATCGGTACCAAGGGACCACGGCTGTCAGACGTCTCTGTTTTCCAGAAAAGTGCCTCCAGCTCTCCAGAACAATTAACCTCTCCTCCACTGTGATCCCAAAACAGCAAACTAAGTAGGAAAAGCAGAAAAATTTGAATACTAGGGAGCGGGAGGAGATGGTGAGGGCAAACATAAAGATAAGTCATTAATGACTTCCTCTCAGTCTACCCCAACTTTCTAGAAAGCCACGAGAAGGAAGACCATAAGAAAAAACATGGGTAAATCCCTTGGCAGCCGGATGCTTTTGGGAGGCTGTTCCCCCGTGCTGGACGGCGCTCCTCAGCGCACGAGGAAGGGGGCCTGCGCCRGGCCCTGCACCCACCGGGGAAAACCGGTTCCCCAAAAGCTTCGGCCTCCTCTAAGATTTCCCCTACTGATGGAAGCAGCTTGGAAACCACTTGTGCAAAGCGGCCACGGCCTTTTCGGGGACTGACAGCAGGAGTTCAGCCAGGAGCACATCACACCCCCTCATCAGCTCCTGCCGACTGACACTGCTCCCTCTTGCAAAGCACTTCCCTGCTCCGCTAAGTGTTTCCCGAATTAACCCAAGCCTCCTGGGAGAGAGAGTCTCACTCTCACCTGTGGCGGCTGTGACTTCCCGGGGCGGTGATGCTCCATGAGAACGAGCTGGTTCTGGTGGGCTTGGAAACGGAACTTTCCAGGCGCTCGCTTCGGTCTGCAAAGCTCCGTCCCCGGTGGGACGCAGCCGCCAGGCGGAGGCAAATGAGGAAGCTAAACGGCAAAGCCAACCCTCCCCAAAATGAAGGCAAAGTATACAAGAAGAAGCAAGCATATGAAATAGTCCTTCAACTGAGATCCGTTTCCTGCTGGTTTCTGCATTTATTTTTGCAAAGGAGCCATAAAAGAGTCGTTCTACCCCAGGCATTTGCGACTGACAATTTAAAGAACATCTCGATGATGGCAAGAGGTCCCGCTGCAGACCAGTACGGGCTCTTTCGGAGGCATTTTAAAAGTCATCTGCTGCCATTAATACACTTTGCACTGCTTTAGCATAGCACAGAAACATAGGGACAATTTTTTGCACAAAATGGGGATAAAAGTAAAGACAAACAGTTCCCAAAATAACCATAGTCAGATGTTGTGAGAGCTGTAATTATTTAATCATTCACCAGTATCTCGGCTGGGATGTTCAGAAGAAGTAGAATTAAAAACCAAACAAACCACAGTTTCCATCCGCCCCGTGGAAACAGATGAAGTGTCAAAGTACTGAGAAACAAAACCCTTAGCATCACTCTTTAAAAATCTCGCTTTGAACAACATGCTGAATTTTGATTAAGCTCTTTGAAAATCTGACTCCTTGTGCGTAAACTTGATTCTTTAAATTTATTTTTAATCTTCTAAAGGCTTGCACAAATGTGTGTGCTACAGTTAAATAAATAGCTTAAAATATACCATAACAACAGTACCTTCTCTTAAATTTAAATAAAAGTAGAATATGCAATTTTAAGATGTTCTGCCCGCATTTGTACTTACCGCACCATTAGTAATTGAGATTGGTCTAACTGGGATTTGCTAAAGGATTTGTGTGAATGACTTATAATAAAATAACTGAAAACAGTACTAAAAACATACCTTAGTTCTGCTTTTATCAACAGAAAGAAGATTCAAAAAGAATCAAAACAAAACCCATGGACACTGGCATTCTACTTTTCAATTCAAACAGAACATTAAATATTCATCTTATTTACTTATTCAGTATATATATTATACATATCAATATACATATTACTTATGCAATAATTCTGCAGTAATACAGAATTATTTAAAAACAATATAAAAACTTTTTTTTTTTAATATATTTTTTTAAGACAACCACTAACTGAGAAAACTTGCTATCTGATAAACATGCCTATGTTTTCAGCATATTTAATGCACATAAGTTGGAAGGCAGAACAGGTCCTCTAAGTGCACACGCCACTGGGCCTGGCAGCACAGGTATCTGTCCTCACTCTTGCAGGCTTCCCTGGGCAGTCATGCAGAAAATTCACCTATGTGCTGTTGCTCACAGTCCTTAGCCTCAYTAGAAATATAAATTTATAACATATAACTTTTATATAAACTATACTCATAACTTTAAATCTCAAGCCTGCAACTACTATTTTTTACATTGATATTTTTTGCAAGACTGACGCTTTGAGTAAAACTTCCAAAAGTGTTGAACTCATTTAAAAGCTTAAGAGTCATCATTAGAAGCAACTGTGAGGCCCCTAAATCCCTTCAGAGATACTGGAGATCTTCATGTCATCAATATATGTTTGGAGCCTAATATTTGCTTAAAATACACACAACTTAGTTTCTCAAAGTCTCAATTCTTTGCTTTCTTTCTGTTCTTTTTTTAGGTTTCCAACTGCTGCAGAGTCCAAATACATGCTTCAGAAACTCTAATCATTTACCTTTCCCAGATGTAGAGTGTGCCAGTCATAAAATTAGGCTATGTTTTGCAAAGCAGGCTTAGCTCAAAAATACAGCAGCACGTGCAATGATTACTTCCTTCATTTAAAGAAGAGGTGCGCAGCAATAAAAGTTACCACATGGGAGAGCTTTTTATAGCTTCTTAGAGTTTAAAGGGGCAACAAGAAGAGCGAGCCCTGTAATCAGTTATTAGTGTAGGATAATCATCAGTAATGAGTAATCATTAGAAAACACATTCTAACATCCTGGCCGATGTTAAGCACTTAACTCCATGAGCAGAGAAGAAAGAGGTAGGAATTTATGGAACATGGATGTTCTTAAGAAGAAAGTTTACCCAACTCAGTGACAGATTCTGGTGTATGGAAGAGGCCATTTCCATTTCTCTTTTTATCTTTTTTTAATCTTTATTCTCTTTTACATTTCTGAAATTATTTCAGGAGAGTAAGTAGTCTACAGAAAATACTGTAAACAGAAATAGAAAAAACATGACTTTGCAAGATCTATCATTAAGTGTCTTTTACATGTATATTATGACTTCAGCATACTAAGCAATTCCTACTAGCATTTGTACAAATCAGATCAATGTTGCCTTAAGGAAAAAATATCTGATCAGCTCCAAAATCTGCACTGAATTACAATRCAACACAAGCAGCTTTTATGCAGCCTCCTTTACATGGTGCAATGTCCTGAGAGGTTTGCATGTCAAAACAAACTTGGGTTAATTAAAATTGAGGTCAAATGGACAGTGTTTCTAGTTTATTTTACAAGTAGGCATTACATCAACATTTCTAATATCAGCAAGTTGGATGTCTAAATTTGAGCTGCAAAATTTGTTCTAAACTTCTCTTAATTTAGAAAGGGTCAGGGAGGTTGAGAAGGGTTGATATCTGTTTAGAGGAATGAGAAAGTAATAGCTGGTGCTACACTTGCTCTGGAACCTCCTATACCATGTTTGAGGTTTCACGGCTTCCTTAAAACATCATTCTTTTTCTTCCATTTGTTGTAAGAATTGCAGAGAGTTAGCATGAAAACCACACTTATAGAAAGCAGTGCCACATACGYGGGCCAGAAAGCAAAATATTTACAGGTTTTCATGTTCCCACTATTACTGCAATAATAAGCAAGAAGGAATACAGGAGGGAGCACTCCAATAAAAGCATAATGTAAATTGGCTTAATCTCTTTACCAGGTATGCTTTAGAGCCCGGCTTTCTTTCTGGAGGAAAAAGAACCCACAGTTCAGCTGGAGGTCTGCAACACTCTTCGATCGCTGCAGACATCAGGCAAGCTTTGCTGTGTAAAAGAGAGTCAGGCTCCTACGGAGACCATGCTAAATACACCAGAGAACTAATGAACTTTAACATGTAGGCAAAAATGTCTTTCCCTGCATTGATTTCACTTAATCTAGGGTGCCTATATTCTACAGGCGCATCAAGTTAAATTTCTTTAAGTCTGCTTTGGATATGCTCAGATATGCACCTCTGTTTTAATAGGCTTACACCAAACCCTGCCAACCACTTTCATACACACAGTTTTGTGAGCTTGATCCAGTCAGTATTTGCATAGCATTTTTCATACTTTTCTTGCAAAAATGAAAGAAATGACATTAGTGATCTCTGGTCCAAAATCTCAGGGGTGGCTACAATTATATGCAATTTGAGTAAAACAAGTTTGAAGTTTTCTGAGGCATCTGAATATAAAGAGCTACTTGCTTTCAAATTACAAACTCAATTAGGGAAGGAAAAGGATGATGGCCTCTGCTGCTTTCCTGACTGAGGCTTAGCTTAGTTTATTGGTATTAATGAATGATACTTAACCCAGGCATCCACAGGAAGAAAAACAAACTGTATTTTCTGAGACAGAATGCCCTTCAGTGACCTGTGCTGCACAGATCTTAGGGAACTTTAACTCAAAATCTGAAATTATAATAATAATGATGCTTCACGGTTCAAAAACCTGACTACTTAATTACATTTGGCTTAAGGACATGCTCATGATATGCTGAAAACTCATGGAGGCAAGACCCTCCAGCTGCACCTGCAGGACTCCTGCAGGGTCACGGGCCTGGGAGCTGGAGGGAAGCTGGGAGACCCCGTCACTCGCCTCCTCGCTCAGTCATTCCCAGCGCCTGTGCCATCRGGAGGGTCCGGGTTTTCTGCACCTCCTTTCGGGACACTGGCTTTGTCAATGCCGGCCACGTGCTCTCGCACAGACTGGACAGTTGATTGATCTGCCAGTTAGGATGTCTGCAAGAGTATCAGTGTTGATGGATTTCTACCCTCAAATCCTTCTCACTTGCCTTCCCTCCTTTCTGCTTCAAAGTTTTTTGTTTTTTTTTAATATATAACTTAATATCTTTTTTTCAAAACTCCTACAATCCTTAAAAAAAACAAAACAAAAAAAACACGCAACCCAAAAATAAGAAGCCACCATTTGCTCTCTTGCCCCTCCCCAATTTCTTGTGCATCTAAGTTTTCTCCTCCAAAAGATGATGACTTGGCTTTGAGATAGCTATTCTTGTTTTCAAGTTCTTTGTAGAGGAATGGATTTTTGGTGGTGGTGTTCAGCACAATTTAACAAAACTCCCTAAAACCATTCTCCCTAACAGCATCCACTTACACTTTTTTTCCTTGATATTTGTCCTAATGATAGCCCCTCTCTGTTCCCCTCACTGCTCAACACAGGGAACAGTCTTTCCATAGACCTGTGTGGTATTACCTTTCTTCCAGGCGGCAGGTCATTTTGATTTCTACTTCCACAATACAGATACTGCTTCGGGTTTTCTTTCATTGAGAGATTTTGTACTGTGACATTTAAACCCTCTTCTAGATGCTTAACAGAAATATTAAATGAGACATGATCTCCTTAGACATTCATGAAACCTCCCCGAGCTGCCTCAGTTTCTCCGTGTGTGACCTGCCAGGTGGTTTTCCAGAAACTGAAGCTGGGGCAGAGTAAGGGAAAGGGAGGGGAGGCCTGCGGGAGGGAAAGGCTCACCAGAGACGCCAAACTAGGAGGTTTAACTTTGAGGCTATGGGTAGAGCACCAAATCCAGAAGCAAATCCTAACAAGTTCATCAATACGAATCTACATCAAAAAAGGCACACATTTTCATATACTTTTAAATGTGGACAGAACAGTATAACAGAATGGGGACAAACTTTTGAAACATGATCATTTTTACCTTTTTTCCCCATCAGCCATTAGCTTTCTCTGCCTTTTAATCCTGAAAATGAAGGAGGCTGTAAATGGACTTTACAGCTTAAAATTGCTACTCTTTTTCTTTCACAGATTACTTCAAATGTTTATGAATTGCTGCAAAATTATGCTTTTCTCCAGCAGAACTGGAGAGAAACATCTACCAAATTATACTGACCTTTTCTCCCTTTATATTTATGGTCCCAATTTCTCCTCCTTCTCCACAAGCAGTACTTGAAGAGAAATTTAAACCATGCCTGTATGGAAATCTCCAGTGCTACACTGTAATATTTTATTCCAGTTCCAGCTGCAAAAAGGATTTTCTTCTTTTTTTTCTTTTTTTTTCTCCCCTCGGTACAGCTATTGTCATGTTTGAAACAGAACTGCCAGGTTCAGTTTGTAAAAGCTAGTTTTCTAGATGGAGACATTCAGACTTTTGAAAGGACAAGAGATGTCTTGGAATGCTTTAAAAAGTTTTTTTGTACCTTAGTTTTGTTTCTTGACTGTTTACCATCCAAGCTGGTAAGCCTCCGCACTCAAGAGCTGAGGCTTTTACTAAAGCAGGAGTCTCAGCCACAATTATCCCAGCAATTAGAGTAATTATAAACAACCGCCACCCTCTAAAGGATAAGTAATCACACAGTCAAAGCCCTGAGCATACATTTTGACCAATTAAATCCCGTTTGATTGGGGCAGAATTGTGGAACTGACCCTGGTGGGCAAGCAGAGCTTTCTGAGGGATCATGTCCATCTTTGCTTTAGTCAGAAAAATTAAAGCAGCGGCCTAGGCATTGATGGGCGGCTGCTCCAGCACACCTACGTACAGCAAAACAGGAGCAGCCAACAGCGGGGTGTGCAAGGTAGATGTCAGTGCCTAGCATCTGCTTTACATTTCCTACCCTCAGTTCCTTGCTTGGGACTTGCTGCTCTGTTCAGCAACTGAGTGTCCATACTTGGTAAGCCAGGAAACAGATATTCATTACAATAGACATAATATTAACTAATAAAAACATATGCTATAAAGCAACACTCAGAAGTCCTGCAAAAACATACATTTGTAAACTAAGCTGTCTGAAATCACTGGGCCAATTCAACCTATAAGCAGTCTCAGTACTACAGTAAGCAATCATCAAGCCAAGATGCACATACAAATTACCACGAGCACCAGACACAATGCATAAACTTATCTGTGGTAGCCTACAGCGCCCTCGTGCATTAATGCTTTTAGCCCACAGCAAACACTAGAAAACCTGAAYGAACGGGACCTAAAGTCCAATTACACCACATTTGCTCTTGCTGAGGGCGTAGGCATCAGCAGTCCCTAGGGATCAGTTAGCAAGAGGTTATTTATTTGCGTAGCTGCACCCACCTCTCCCCATCCACAATAGGACAGAGGGGAATTCCCAACCGGAGGAGCCGGCAGCTGACCCAGGCAGTGCTCCAGATCCTTGTCGGCCCTTTCTCTACCGAAGGATAAGGACCTGCAGGAGCAGCAGCCRAGCAACGTATCACACCCATCCTTCTGTATCTAGGTTTAGCTGGTCACTTCTGCTATATTCTGTAAGAGACGTGCAAGCAACAGCTATGCAGGTACTGCTGCTGAGAATATCCGAATCTGCCTTCAAAATTACAGAAAATAGTAACAAAATTGTACTTCCAAACAATGGAAATAAGAGCTTCTCGGCCAACTTGACCCGTTCCTGTTTTTGAAAGATCTCTGGTCCAGAGTCTGTAAAGATGTACATCTCTCCCGTGTAAAAGGATAGTCTCACTGACTTTGATGTATAAAGCTAATAATGCAATTAATCCTTTACAGAACCAGAAAGTCAATTCCAAATTTAGATTTTCAATTTAAACACTCAAGTATTCTGCAACACAACAGAGATGCAGGGCATATAACCAGATACAGCAGTTAGATCAATGTCCAACCAGAAAGCTTGTCTTCCAACCTTTGCTTTTAGTTTCTCTGCTATGATCTTGAGTCTCTGAAGAGTTATGTAATTGGATTTAACTGAATTATTAGAGTGTAAAATATGAAATTGTCCGATTGTAACATTCCTCAAAAAACAAGTGTTATAAATTAATTGGTAATAAAATGTGTTTGTAAGAATTTTAATTAAAAATATTTCCAAACCAGTAAAAATCTACTTCTCCACTAGATAAGAACTACCAAGAGTAACAGGGTACCATGTGGAAAATGCATTTACAGTAGTAGTGCAGTAGTTGTAGAGGGAGACAGAGAGACAGAGGAGGGAGAAAGAGAGAGAGAGAACACATCAATTCGGAGAAGATAATAACACTAAACCTTCCAGTTAGCTTGCTGCTATTATTACATAATTTAAATGAAACACTTAATAGTATTTTCCCTTCATTCGGCTCCTGAGAGCAAGAAACACTGTTGCTTCTCAAGCCCTTCTTTCTCAAAACTTAAATGTACACTTCAGTATTAAGGAAAAAATACAGGATTTTTTGTCCCCCACATGAACCATGACTTTGAATTTGGTAAAACTGTCAGGGATTTACTGTTCATTTACATATTCACAATATGTATCAATAGTACTAGGAAAAAAATAAGCAGGCATTCTCTCTAGTCATGCAAGTAACCTTAAAAGTAGTATCTTAGCAAATATTTACATGTAATCCCAAATATCATGTATTATAAACAGGCCTCTTATAGAACTAAAGACATAAAGCAGGTTCATTACAGGCAAGATTTTTGTCTGGTGGTATCTTTGTCTTTACCTGCACAGGGCAAGGTTTAAGAGCTGGGAATGATTTGATGGGCATGTATTGTTTGGACATCACATCGGTGTACTTGCTGAGAAGGAGAGCCCACTTCCTACGAGAACACACCTTCAGGATTACCCCCAGCCTGTGTTCTTTAGAAGAGTCTTCAAATTAGACTGTCATATAATAGTACGGTCTTCAGGTCTTACCTTAGTTTCTACTAGCTATTTCTCTTATGGAAAATACAGTACGTGAGCTAAGATGGTTGTGGTTTTGAACGTTTCCTTTCAGAGCGACCAACCTTCAAGGTTTGCAGGTCAAAGCCCATTTCCCCAGCACCTTCCTTCGCTGCTGCCAGCAATAAGAAACAACCCAAGGGGCAGCAGCAGAGAGGCTGCAGGACTCCTGTTCATGGTGTAGTCTCACAGCTACACACGGCAAGCACACGCTTGTAAAAGCTTCCTTTCCTTTCCGGGATTACATGCAAGGTACCTCCAGCATACTGAGACGAAAGCCAAGTTACTGCCAGGCTGGTTTACTGTAGGTCTGCCCAGAATCTCGGGGAGATTAAGAAGTTGTCAGAAGGACATCATGGAGCTGTTTTCTTTGATACAGATTTTATAGTTGAAAGAAATATCAGTCACAAAAGATTTCAATTTTGTTCAATATCAATTTAGTCTCTGTTTAGTCTCTAAGCACCAAGGTAAGCTGCTTAATTCATCTTTTTGCAAAGTGCCAAGCAAATATCCTTTGACAGGATACTAATCACTAAGTTTTTAGCTCTATAAAGAACAAGTCTACTGAAGATAGGCAGCCCTAAGAAATAAGCTATTTTTACATTCTAAGTATTAGATAAGTCACATTTTTTGTTGAGTTCATCCAAAAAATACCAGACTTAGATAAAAACTYGTCAAAATTCTCATTTCCATGGAATAATTGATTAACGCGCATGAAACCATCCAATGTTTATCATTACTTCTTCAATGCAGAGTCAGATAATCTATAACAAATTTCTTGTCTGAAAGCAGGAAGGTTCTTATAAACGACCTTTAAACCTGGATCTATCTATGAACTGAGACGCTTGTGAAATAGATACATTGAGGACCAAAATATGATGCCTTTGTTTTTGATGGAAGAAATCAATCTTTACTTGGATTTTAAGGAATAATTTTCTCTCAGTAATGCTATCTTTCTAATACTTGGAGGGGTTTTTCTCCTGTTGATTGGGTTCACTTTTTACAGGCACATGACAGAAATACATGGTTTTCACGACAGAGGAAACTGGAAGGATAGAGCAGATAAGCATTGGAAATGATCAGTCTAGAGTCACGCTTTGTTCTTGAGGTCTTCCCCAA
This sequence comes from Apteryx rowi, assembly GCF_003343035.1. NCBI lineage: Eukaryota > Metazoa > Chordata > Aves > Apterygiformes > Apterygidae > Apteryx > Apteryx rowi. Next base: position 550,159 of record NW_020450085.1, on the reverse strand, counting down.
AGCACACACCGCTAAGCCAGAACGAGTGACAGACCAGTCCTTAGTGACCCAGTATGTTCTCATTTCACAGCAGAGCAAGGAATTTCCTCTAAGGAATGAGATGAAGCTTCAGTATTTTGTGGACAGGTAAGCACAGGCTGTCGTCCTTCATACAGACTGCTGAGGTAGATGCTTGAAGAGCTAGCAGACTTCGAGAGGAAAAAAACCAAAATCTTTCAGCCTAAAGCCGTGATGGTGAGCATCAGCTCTGACAAATGTACAGAGGGATCACGTTTTTCCTACAATTGAGTGTTTGAGACCACAGCTCTGAATGGATGAGGATCCTTGTCGAGTACAAAACACGAGTATAAATACAAACAAAAACACCAGGAACCAGGAGGGAGGCCACTTTTGTCAAAGTCACGCTCTATACGCTATTTCTAACTTTCAGTTCTTTACATGCAAACTGTTACTAGTGAGCACCTATATTACCTTATTCAAGCCCCTTCAAGCAGAAATATGTTAGATATAAAAGAGCAGCCAAATTCAGCACTAATTTATAGTAAGACCATCCCTGCTGATAATCTGTACAGTGCAAATTATGCAAAGTGAAATTTGGTCCAATATATGTTTGTGGAAAGGAGAGAACTGTAACCATACAGTCTGTTGAAGCCCACAGACTTGTTTATCTCAACTTTAATTGTCCATAAATGTCATGCAAATTGCTCAAAACTTATAGCAGAAACTAATTCTTTCAGCAAAGCTAAAATAACATTTTACTCACTTGTATCTTCTGGAATCCTTTCTCTAGTTTTTGAGATGAAAATTAGTTTTAATTTCACACCAGGAGGGGTTCTTACTTCTTTCAGTATTAATGGCTGCGCTGTGCTCCAGCTGCCAGTGTTATTTCGCACGGCCTGGGGAATGCAATACGTTGAAGAGGCAGCTTTGAGAACATATGCAGTAGCACTGCAAGCTACCAACTGGAGCTGGATCCAACGTCAGCAGCTGGTCTGCAGTGTCTCTGCAGAGGAAGACTCCAGCCCTCGCCAGCCCAGCACCTAACGACTAATGTGGACAGCATTCAGCTTTCTTCCCATGGCCATAAAGTCTCGCAGAGGAGTTCAAATAACTGATTTTGTTCTGTCTTGCACACTTGCTCATCGTTATTTTCTCTAAAACACGGAGGATAAAGGCCAGATACTAAAGCCAATTAAAACATGAAACACAGGTAAATACCTGGAAGTATTCTCATCAGGAAATTACCTGGCATCACACGTCAGCTTCTGCCCTGTGTGCCCACTGCTCAACTGCCCCCACAGAGCTAAGTCACCCAGGGAGAAGCCACCCCCCCAGCAACCAGACACGCTGGGAGAGGAGAGGAGGACACATGAGACATGTCTCTCAGAGGAGACATGCCACCCCAGCCTGCTGAGGGAGGTCTCTTACCCCTCATCATCCCTTCCTTTCCTGCGCCCCGGCTACAGGGACCAGCCCTACCCGTAGTGCTTCCTCCTTCATACCTAGCCCCTATTCCTCTTCGTAGCCCCTCTCTACCTCCACATTCATACACACCAGCTAAATGTGAAGCTATTCCAAAATGTGAGATGTCCTCCTGGACCCACGCCAGTTTGGCCATGTCTCTTACCCTGGGAAGTCCAGGAATTTGTAGGCTTTCATGTTAAGATTGCTTTTTCTTTTCTTAATTCCTATCCCTTCATCTAAATATTGTCAAGTGATATCAGATTTTTTTTTTAAACTGATTCTTAAACAAGTACTAGGAAAAGAAAATTTGCCTTTTCAGCATATATTTAAAACCTGTCTTTTTTCCTTACTAGACACAGTTTCAAGCATGAAACACAGCACCCTATTTAACAGCTTTCGCCTTACACAAAACAAGGTGTTGATTAAAACCAGTTTAGCAGCTTTGAAAGCAGGGAACCTGAAAAGTTGTTTGTTCTGAATCATGTTATGTAAATAGCAACAAGAGATGTGCAGACCTTTCAGGCGAGGAGCTGGGGACAGACAATCCTGCTTGCACAACCATTAGCAGGTTCACAGGCTCTACAGAACAGAAAGGAGATGTTAACAGTATAAATTGCTCGTCTTTTTTTCCCCCCTCTATTTTGCTGATGCTAAACCCTGCAGTGGATGCTCAAAAGGAGCACAGAGCTTTCAGAGGGAATTGGAGTGTTTTGTAACATGGAAGATGTTTTACAAAATGGCTAATCATAAAGTAGACAAATGGAACGTTTTGCTTGAATATCCTACCGAGCAAGAGTCTTTATGCTAAACTATACCCTATGCTAATTACAAATCAGCAGCATGAATTTAAAATTTTCACATACAAACTGCTGGTTTTGTGAACAAATTTACATGATTATGTAAAGCATATTAATGTCTCGTAGGAAAAGCATTTAGGGAAAAAATTCCTTGTTTAAAAGTACATTCAAACTTTCACACACAAAATGCCTAAATTCTCCAGGTACTAACCAACCCACATAGGCCAGAAGTGGAGCCATCTCGAAACACGAGTTATGAAAAATCTCACATCAAATACAGTATAGCCCTGTTTGTTAGTCAACAGCAAAATAGGCTCAAAAATGCACTGTCTCAGGAGATACCATTGCTGGCTTTATGCTAAAATCCTGTACTACAGCTAGTCACTTAGGCACTGGCACACCATACAGTGGGAAAGAGGTCTGGCTGAGGCGAGAGATTTTTCAACCTTTTGTAAGAAATCAGTATTCGACTGAGACCTTTTGCAACCTTTTTTTTCTAACCAGTTGCTGAATTACTATCTCCTTCTGTCCTTTCTTTGACACTTTAATATTATTACTTCCAATTTATTTTAATGATGAACAGAGCAAAAAGAGAAAAGGGAATGAACTGCTCCACCCCAAGTTCCATTCTTCTTCTTTTCACGCTCAAGAACCACCGTTTCCACCGTCACCATGCGGGAACAGTCACAGATACACCTGCAGTATCTTCTACAACACAAAAAGCTCTGGGCTTTACAAAAATTAAAGTTCTGCACAGAACAGAAATCTGCACACATTGTTAAATATTTTTGAGCATTTCATATTTGTAGTTTCCAAATTTAAAGTAGAAAGGAACCGAAAATCCCTGGTTACCCAGGTCTTGGCACCCTGCTAGCCAGGGAAATGAGGAACCCATCAGGTTTCCAAAAGTTTGCTTACATTAACAAGTCCCAACAGAATGCTGCATTGGCATCCCCAATGGAAAAAAACATTACAACAGAAAAAATCCACTTAATTTTATTAACTTTTTTTAATATGCCTTCCATATTTGGATYGCTATGATTTGAGCTCCTAATAACTGATTTTTTCTTTCTTTTTTAAGGTAGATTAAATAGCTGTCTACTTTCATGAATCACTCCACCTCTCCCCTATGCTGGCAGATATATAACGAAGTCACCCCTCAATCTTCCATGGAATAAAGTGCCTGAATAGACTGAGGTGACTCTAAGACTCAGTATGAAGGATTTTTCCCAGAACCTTCTCCTAAACRAGAGGACTCGAGATCTGTGTGTTGTGCTTTACCCAAGATCTGTTTATTTGGATAGTTCAGCTGCACTAATTCTTTTCTTCAGCTCTTTGGAACATACTGCTGTTTTGCCCTGCCTAACCTCCATTTCCCTTTACCAAAATAATCTTCAAAAGAACAGAACGACTACAGTGTTTCCATAGCTACACCTGCGGTTTGCTTCTTCCCGCAAATGCCGGGAGGGACAWGGCTCGCGGCCCAGCAGCCGCCGTGAGGTGCCGAACACCCGAACTCCCACCCAGCCCGACCCAAACTCTTCAGGTTGCAGCTCTCGCCTTGCCCGTGGCAGGGAATCGCCTCACGGGACCCAGCCACCAACGTAAAAGTGGAAAGTCACAGGTTCACATCAGAAATCAATGACAAACCTTCATAACGCTCGTACTTCCGGAAAGTCTTCTGCAAGAAGTAAATTACAAGTTCAAACCACACATCCTCCCAGGGTGGCAATCTTCACGCTGCTAACTGAATCAAGGGTTAACCCTCAGGAAACTTCATTCCAACGGATGTTTCTACCTTTAATCAGTATGTGCTGCAGTATGGAGAAAGGCAGGATTAGTGGCTTAGACGACACCTTTGCTTTAAAGCATCTTGAAGAAAATACTGCTCACCCACCAGGAACACGTTAGCCTGCCAGCAATGCTTGACACAGAGGTACTTCTGAATAAAACTCATATGTACGTTAGATTTATGCATTCCTACAAGCACTGAACATTTCCATAACCCTCCAGCGTGGGTTTTCCAACTAGCAGAACAAACTATGGATGCAAATCAGGTACCCATACATTAGTCTCTTGCTGGGTTATATCAAGATTAATTCAGCACCTTTTCTTACCTTCCTCCCTTCCCAAAAATAATTCATATAATCAAATTGCACTTTTTGGAATAATCTTTAACTGTATTAAACTCCCATAGCCAGCCCAGTGTATTCACTATTTCAAGTGTGCATGTTGTGAGCCATATCCATAAAAGCTGTAAATCTACATAATACTGCTGAAGGCTGATTTACACACCAAATGAGCAACTGAAAGTATATATACTTAGGTGCAAAAATAAGTGGAAGTTTTTCTATATCACTACAGCTTTTATCATGTATCTTGGGGAAAAAAAAAATCATACTAGTCGTTTCACAGAGCAACTGCTGGCAGAACTGGGCTCCTGGTGTAGAACTGGTTACTCTTCTCAAAGATGAACAAGCCTTATTGTGAGACATCTCTTACTTTTATACTTTCTGGTTTATTGGCATTTTCTCTGTAGAGCAATTAAGTAGAAGCTTGACTGTGCGGAAAACTTGATTTGCAAAAACACATATATATTTTATGAAAGCTTTGATAAACTGTTTCTAATTGTAAATGTTAGCCCCAATAAATGCTGCAAATTCCTCTTTTGGGGAGGAGGAATAGATTTTTCTATATGCTAAATACCCAACTCTATTGAACTAATCGGCTAGYGGTGCGTGAAATTAGACTCTACCTGTCAGGGTGACCTTGCAAAGGTCCTCGCGCAACCTATTATTTAACATACATTCCAGGATAATCCATCAGGAAGGCCACAGAACTAGAAACAGCCCTAAAAAGCACTTGATAAAGGAACACGCATTAAAGATCTTTTTTCTGTAGCCACATATTATTATAACTGCAAGTCTGAGCAACCTTTCTGTTGTATCTTTGTTTTTCACATAATTTTTAGAGATGGAAAAGCTACTTAAATATAGAAGTCTTTCAAAAAAGTTCTCTATTGCTTTGTTAGTTGATATGCCTAGATTACTGAATTTTATTGCTGATTTGACACTGGACAGAAATTTTGCATTCTGATTGCTGTGCAGTATTTTATAACTCGGTAAAATTACCAGTTTTAAAAAAAAGAAACTGCAGAACTGTTTCTACAATGAGATCCACATAGGGGGAAACCTTTCACGTTGGGGAATCTTGCGCTACCAGACCTCCAAGAGAACAATGCAGCTCTCATATCTCCTGAAATAAATACAATGCAAGACAATAAAATAATAAAAGACCTAGCTAAGACCACTAGTTAACACAATCATAGCACTCAGAGAGAGGAAAGGAAATGCTAGAAGTCATCAGCAAATTAAATCACAATTCTGTCAGGAACCAGGGTAAGTAAATATGATCTCAGTGATTCAAGATAGTACCTAAATGGATAACTTGTCTGAGAAGCCTATGGTTGGTAACTTGGTGGACTGAATACCAGAAATACAAAAGTTACAGTGCTCTCCATTTAAATGAGACATCCATCTTACAGGAAAGATGACTAATAACATTTTTATTTGTAGAAAATAAAAAACAAGTGGCTACTATAAACCTGATGGCAAACAACAAAATATAACAGACAATTCAAGAAGCTGATACAATCCAGATTTTTGTTTTTTTGATCTGGATCATAACATTTTTTGCTGGTAGATTCAAGAGGCATGATTTTAACAAATCACAGGATGTTCTTTGGTTACAGCACTTGTAAAGAAAGCTGTATGTCTTCTATCTTTTTGATGATTCTCCATAATCTGATGCAAACTTAGTAGAATTACTTCCATGTATTTTAAGAAGCTACAGGTTCCTATAATTACAAAGGACATTTAACTACCCTGGGGACAATCCAACAGAGAAAGAGGGCATATAATTTTTACCTGTCATTAATCAAAAATGAAGAAATGTCTATAAAATCAAACACAGCCATCTCAGATCATCCACTTTCCACATAAAACTTCTTGCTTATCTAGTTAAATAAATAGCTAATTGACTTATCACTTAACCACAAAGAAGTCCAGACAGCCCCTGTCTCTCTGCAACAGAGCATCTACCTTGGCCTGTGCGCTGCAGACTGCTTCCCTAGGAAAATCAACCTCAGTATTCATGACTGAACATGCAACCGAACCATGTAATCTAATTCTTGTTATGATCTTGAATTTAAGCTGAAGCTTTCTGATAAAGGAATAATTAGTAATCACCTACATTCCTACCCACAGGACTTAAAGCTCCCATTAATATTGGCACATGTAAGCTATTAACCATACTATTGCACCTAACTTATGAAGTGCTTCACTTTATAAACTATAAAACTTGTGTGATAGCAAAGTGCAATCATTGACATTGCAAGTGAACTGAAAYACATCTCTTAGGATGAAGAGATGAGTTAACCCATTTGGGGGGTTATTATAGTTATGCCCAGGGACTAAGAGGATCCAAAGGTCAGGCCCGAAAGACCCTTCCCCTCTTCGCCATCCTTTCAGACATCTCTTTTCTCCCGCAAAGAGCGCGGCTCAGCTGGAGAAGGGGTGGCAGGCTGACTCCCAGGCCACGCTGCAGCGTCCTTCACAGGGAAAAGTTTCTGTAAACTGTACAGACACCAAAAACGAAGTCCCRTCAGAACGGGCTGCCAGGTCCTCACTTCCACTGTGTACTTCCATGGTTTAACTTCCATGAATGTAGAGTTTATTGCAAGAGAAAACTGAAGAAACTGGAGTGAGATGTTGAGCTGGCTGGATTTCAGTTAAGTGCAGACAGAATTTTTGACAGAACTGACAGAATTCTTATTTTATGATGAAAGAGGTTTGAAAACATTGATAGATATTTTCATCAACATATTTTACTGCTTTTAACTATTCCAGGTGTGGTAAAAACTGACAACTAAAGTGTGAACTTTGTTTGCAAAGTGTGCAAAAATAAACTTGAAAAAGAACAATACTTCCAAGAATTTTTTAACTTTAAAAAAACAAAATAGGCCTAAATTAAAAATTTTATATATCCAGAAAAGTTAAATGCCTCAATTTGATTCAAGGCTGCGTGAATGATCCCATAAGCGAAAAATGCTAAAGAAATTTCAGGACCCTACAGCATAACAGAATCCTGATCATGCCTATAAATCCACATGCCCTTGGTTTATCAACTCTTGCAGCAGGATCTGTTAAGTAGAGTTCCCAGAAAGGTGCATGAAAAGGTGAATTCTCTTATACTGTGCAACTGGAATTGAGAATTTTCTAATCTTGGTATATTTAGCCACAGGGGCTACTAGAAAATTCAGCCAACTGACTTTTGTTAGGTCTTCACCTTACACTCAGGCAGACTGACACCAAGGCTGCCAGAACAGCAGGCACACAGGAATCAAGACTAAATTATAGCAGCAGCAAAGTTTTCACTTCAGCATTTTCTTCACATCCTAATCACATTGTAGTCTGTGCGTGTCTGGAAAAAAACGATGCTATGCCATCTCCCTCTTAAAACTCATTACTGTGCAATTTAGTTCTCCAAGAAAAAAATAAACACAAAATGAAGAAAGCTTCAAGGAAGAAAAGTAGTAAAATCCATCATGCCATGCTGCCTTACAAAGAGTAAGTCATTACATTTCAGTAAATTTCGGCCTTGAGACCACTGAATGAGTCATTAAATTACTAGGCTATATTTATTCCATCCATTTATGAAACTTAGGAAATGCTGAAGCGCTGAAAGGCTTCTCTGTTCAAGCCTTTTCTGTATCATTAACAAACAAATGTTGGTTTTGTATTTGGAATTTGACAGAGATTGCCATTGCAATTTTACAGGTTTCTAGTGACGTGTTAAAGAAAACTGTTTAACAGAGAGCTAAGCTGACATTTGGCTTGCAAAGCCTGTGGTTTGAACTAGCAAGTGCATTAATTCCACCGCAAACATCCTCAGCCTACAAAGGCTTATGCTATTGTTCCCAAATTATCCAAGAGCTTTGAATTAGCACACAAGAGACCTCCCGGGGGTCACAGCTCATTGATTGTGCTGGGACTAGTCTCGAGCATGCTGATCAATAACACGCATAATTGCAAGGGCTCAAATAATTGGAGATTTCAAAGGAGTGCCGCAATCTCTGCACTACGCAAGCAGTACAGAAGCATACAAAAATACCAGAGCAGGAAGAGAGCTTAAAGCAATGCTCTGGCTTACTCTTTTACAGACTTTTCCCATTCAGAAACACCTTCTTTCATCATCGACAGCTAGCAATCCTCTACTACCCATAATCTGCTGAATAAAATTACTTGAGGATGTGAACATTCAAGATTTCAAAATTCTGTTCTAATTTATATTTGGAAGAGCTCTGCCAATTTCTGGGATAGAAAAGAGAAATAGCAGGTATGCTGTGAGAAATTTTTTGGTAGAACTAGCACATTTCTAAGTACAAACAAATCCATACAAATACGATTACATGTTTAATACAAGCTTTAAAGTACATTCTGGTCTTACTGAGGGATAAGCGTTGTAAGGAGAATAAAATTTCCCTGTCTCTGCTCTATCAATATTAAGAGTTTATCTAAGCCCTGAGCCTCCCTCAGATGACATATGGGATATGCTTTAAATGTCAAAGAAAGCAGGGGACGGCTGACAGGGAGCCAGATGCCTAGTCCCTTATCACTGTGTGCCATTAACAGAATTGCCAGCACTTTACAACCAGCATTTTGGGGGACAGATGAGCTGCTGATGAGGTGTTGCCTGATTTTCAGGACTAAGTTTAAAGGTCCCATCAATATTGTAATGATGCAACATTCAATCTTGTTATGTCTTTATAAAAGGAAGACAAAAAAAGGAAGGGGTTTGGCAGTTCCTTTTCTGGACTTACCACTGTCCGCAGTTTTGACAGGATTAATATCTCCTGACAGTACCATTTTTAGCAGGCTGCTACTCAGCATGTTTCCGTTGTTGTTAAAGCCTCTATTCTTCCTTGAGAAGATCAGACTACTATGTATGTCATCCGCTTAAATATAGACCTTCGTTTGAAGTAGGGATTAATCGCCAGTGAAAGGACCACACTTTAAGGTGGCTCGTTTTGTGCTGAAGTGGTCTGACAAGAGGAGAAGTCTTCCAACAGCGTGCTAAGCAGCGGCTGGATAACAAACCCCGCTGCCGCTTTCAGAATTTGCCTCRCTGATAAATGTTTTATCCGACCCGGGAGAGCCAGGCAGGAGCCAGAGCGCTAGAAACTGCAGAAAGCACTCGCTGTCCCGAGGAGCTCGCTGCCCGAGACGATGCTCTCTAACGTGAAACGCAGGCTGGCAGGGGAGGACGGYGGTTACGCACCCGGAGCTGGGAAAGGCAGCGCCATCCTGACCTCTGCCAGGGCTGCAAGCGCTTGTCATGCAGTGCCCRGAGGGCGGCTGCGGGTGGAAAACGCTGCGCGCCCTGCGCTGGGGGGCACAGAGAGCCGAAGTAGGAAGGGGAAGGAGGGAGCCTGCAGGGAGCGGGGTTTGTTCACCCTGCCGTAATCCACACCTTCACGAGCAAGGGGCAAGCGCTGCAGGGGCAGCGGCGAGCGCGCAGCCCGCCTCCTCGCGCACCGAAACGGCCCGAAAGCTCCTTCCCGGCTCCCACCACAACAGGCTACAAAGCTCTGATCTGTACTTCACAACAAGAAGGTTTTTACATAAGGATGAATAAAAGGATATTCACCCTACATACAAATAAAAGCAGCGGACTCAAAAGCTGTGCACCGCAGAAGAGTGCCTTAAAGCCCTTGATGAATAAAGCTTTCCAGAGAAGTCGCAGCAGAGGGCAAACCATGCTCCAAGCTATGCTACGCGGACAAAAGCTATGTCCTAACGTCACGTCCRCCAAAAACAGCACTGGGACTTCATTCAATCACTCATGTTGAAAAATGAATTGTACCTAAAATCTCATGTMGAATATAACAATGTAACGCTGCAGGGTGTGAATCTACTAGGCAGTAAGGGGTTTTTTTTGTTGTTGTTCTGGGTTTTTTTTTTTTGGATAAAATAAATTAGAGATTACACCAGGTATATGATATGCAGAACAGATAAACCTTGTGCAGCATGAAACAGACTCCTCCAACAACTGCATCCGGTTGTAAGCACCGACTAAAAAAAACATGCCCCTAGCCAGCACCGGCTCTAAAGGTTTAAGCGCGCATAGACATCGCATTAATGGGTTTTCGTTGATAAAGAAAGGAAAGAAAAGGCTCTAACACCAGAGGAAAATATCAGGCGCTCAGGTTGAGAGGCTGAAGCAGCTTTCCAGGAGGTCATTGCGAGGAAGAGGGTGGTCTCCCCTCGCCCGCAGCACCTCCGGCTCCTCCCCGCGCACGCGTTTCCTTCGCACCGCCTGCGCCCCGCGCTTCCAGGACACGAGCCCCCTTAGCCGGGGACAACGTACACGCGGTAAGAGCTCCCTAACATCGGGGCGGTCACCAGTCACGACGTACCCTTCACCACCAGAAGAGACAAATTATCGGAAAGCTAGCAAATGACTGGAAAGGTGAAGCATGGGGAAAACCAGGAGCCCAGAGCAGAGGACGGGCACCATCCACCAGCCCACCCAGCAGAACCACCCCTGGTAGCACCAGCATCTGCGTAACACCTGGAGCTGCCCCCAGAAGGGAGCCGCCGCCAAGCTGCGCGGCAACATTTCCACTAGAGATCGTGCCACCTGCCTGCTGGGTCTCGCACCCCCCCCCGCGCCTTCCCGCAGGAAGGACTGCGGCCCGGTGCTCTCGCTGATCCCGACCATCAGAAGGAGCGACAACTAATCACACCCACTGAATTTCTTAAAGTTTTGGTTTAAGGGTTTGAAAATTTCTCCCATTAGCAAAAATTAGATAACAAAGATGTGTGTGTGTGAGAGARTGTCAGTTTTTCCAGAAATGTGACTTCTTTCAAAAATCATTCAAAAATTTAAGCATTACTTAGGGGAAAAMAAACAAACAAACAAAAAACCCACAYTTCTTGGTGCCTTCATTCACATCACTCCTCCATCTCCCAAACTGCCCTATAAACCCTCCTTTCTAAAAATTTGTCAAACCAGCAATAAGTTCCATCTCTTTCTAGTAACAGGACTCCAGAGAAAAAAAACAGTGAAGTACTTTCAGGACCCCCAGAAAGAGGGAAAACAATTCATCATCTTGAAAGTTGTTAATATTGTGCTCAATTACATTTTTGTTGGACTGGCACCTGTGGATTTTTTTTTTTTTTTTTTAAAGAACTGAGACTATATCTAACATGAACAACTTAAAATACAAATCTTGAAACTCAGCATTTCTTAATGTTTAATCATCCTAAAATATCAGAGTCACTAATGCCAAGCAAGTCCGAGCCTTGCAACAGGAAGGGGAAGAGAACTGGGAACAGGGACTAAAAAAGTCAAAAGAAATCACCTTTTCCTATGACTGTCACGTACTTAACATATTTAAAGTTAAGGGAAAAAAATTAATAGTCCAGTTGTAATTTATTGTCTTTGAAACTGTAAACATGCAATATCTATTTTCTAAAAAACATTTTATATCTCCATTAATGTCATTTTACAGCTTCCCTCTCTCTCTTTCTGATAGCTTTTAATGTCAAGCTATTTAACTGTGACAGCTGGCAAGAAATCAGCTTTGAGTTTTCTCATTAAAAGTAATGCTGTGTTAGTAGCCAAATACTTGGAAATGTGAAATGTTAAAATTTAATGATGTGGAAAAGAGTTGGTCTATCTTTAACAAAAAAGTCAAAACTTTGCAAAGTAAAGTTTGTTAGAAACAGTAGTTTGTTACTATTTGAAAGGGAAAAGTTGTAGGTATTAGAAGTTTTACTGAGAGTTTAAGAAATTGCAAAAAAGCTGAGGGCAGGAGGTCAGCAAGGACAGAGAAGTGGACACACAGTAACTGCTATACAGTCCTGAAGTTACGAAACAAACTGCATCTCCTTAAAATAATACCATCTTCTGTCCAATATCTTTTTTCCAGTAGCCTCTTCCAGTACAACTTTGAATTTATTGTTCATATTTTGCTTACATTTTTGAGATGCAAAAACATTTTGTTTGGGCCATCTCAGTTCTGGGTTTCAAGGGAGTACGCAGCTACACGAACACACACATCTATACCTACACACTACGATTCTGTTCAYGCCAGTGAAGCAAAGACAACAACAAAGCTCTGGCTGAAGCTAATGGCTCCAAGGCCCCTTGCGGAGGTGCACGGCAGAAAAACAAGAGACAAGGGCTGGAAGCAGAGGAGGTTCATATAATGAAAGTTTTTTATTCTGAGGATAACTAAGCTTTGGAACAAGGGCCCAGAAAAGAGGTGCGGTCCCCATCCTTGGAGGTCTTCAAGACCCACCTGGACAAAGCCCTGAACAACCCATTCTGAATTCGGTGCTGACCCTGCTTGGAGCAGGAGCTGGGACTGGAGACCTCATGAGGCCTTTTCCGACCTGAATGATTCTGCAGTTATGATTCAAGAAAGGACCCAAATTTTGGAGCGACGCTGGGGTGGACCAGTACAGGCTGTGGTTCGCAGGAAGGATCCTACCTGCCTGGGGTCACCCCCAGGCACAGGAAATGTGTGCCCCTCACCTGAGGGGCAGTTTGTGACAAAGTGTTGTTACCTGCTCCTACTGGGGAACCCTACCGTCACTGCAGGGACGTGGAGCCACGGCTTCTCATCCAGCCTTGATTATCCCTGAGCAGGGAGACAAATTTGGCCACTGGGTAGAGCTGTACGAGGAGGTAGATGGAGTCTCCTATAGTGTTAGACATTAATTTCAAATAAATGCAAAACCATGTACAACATGTTCCCAAACACTTATTTCTCTATGTTACAGTTTTGCATCAAGGTTTACAAACATCTACCATTCTTTCTACCTACACACCACTGGATATGTATAAATAGTGTTTACAAGGACTGGTAAACTGATACACAATTCTGCAGTTGGGCACAAGCAAAACAGACCCACAAGCATCTGTTTCTCACATGAGTTTGTACAATGCTCAACTCAATGCCTTTTTCCTGATTTTGCCTGTATTCATTTTCTATTGTTTGATCACTAGAAATAGCATGAATATACTCTTAAAAAAATTAAATCCCATCAATCACAATAGACCAAACATCCCACCTGAAGTCAACAGTGGCATGTAAGGCAGAGTACATCCCAGTGCACAAGGAGCACGTTGCTATATCGGGCAAATCAGCAATAGGAATCTGGGAAAAAGCTCAAAAAGCTTCACATTTGCAAAGAGAACAATCTTGTACTCTGCAAGAGAAATTTGCACCTGTGAAGGAGCTTCCCCGGGAGCCAGAGGCCTTCGAGCCAGTGCGGAGGGCTAACACGTGTCTGGGGGTTGGCTCCAAATTCCTAGAATGGATGTTGACGATTCTTCCTCCTTACAACAGGTAGAGCTCATGTCTTGAATTTTCCTAGGCTTTTCTTTCCTTATATAACAATTGTACCTCATCATGCAGACTTTTTATCAGCAGGATGGAAAACATTTTACAAAACAGGTCAGTTTTGATAAAATCAACTTGCTAATAATGTTTTGTGAACTTATTACAAACAAGTATTCCAAGCACTCAAATTCTGAAAAGCCTAAATTAAGGCCATCTTGGCTACTTTATTCACCTCCCACCTCTAAGGCAATACATCCAATGCCAAGAAATCAATGAATTCTGTCCCATCAGCTCCAAAGGGACATTAAAAAAAAAGACAAATTTCTTTTAGCATTTTCATTTTGTTCCAGTGACATATTCAATTCCTTTCATGAACTAAGTAAGCTCAAAATGAATATTCTAGAGCACCCATTAAGCTAATGAAAACAAAAATTATTTTGCTTCATATTTTATGCGAAATATTTTACCTACTGGAAACACTCTAGAATTAAGTTTAGTTACATAAATAAAACATTTTTTCCCTAAATCAAGAGATTTAGTTTACTCCTTTTTATTTATATTTCAAAGAGCTTTAAAAATATATATATACACACAATTTTTTACAATTCTGAGAAGAATAATTACAAAAATGACATCTGCTTTCCATATTCAAGACACAGGAGAGAATTAGTGAGAATTAATCAGTATTATATTTCAAGGGGTATTGGCCTAAGAAGTTGGTAGGTATGGACTGAGTGAGACAGACTGAGGAGAAAGAAAGGATGACCTCAAAAACAGTAGATGAATGTCATCCAGCTTCATTCTATTTCTGTTTCTGTCATAAAAATTCTTACCTGACACAAAGACATGTTCCTCAAGCTGTATTTTTACAGGTATCCGCTTGTTTTCTGGGCAGGCTTTTTATGAGCCCACCAGGCAGTGCACGTGTTTGTGTATGTGCTGGGGCCCGTCGTTGCAGCCGCAGTGCAGAAGGATGTGCTTTTCGTAAGCGGTGCAATACAGATGCTCTACGAACGTCAGGTTGGGTGCACAGCTTCTATTTTTCTATGACTCAGTGCATAAAATGAGACCCTTTGTCTCATTCGCAGAGCTTTTGTAAAGAACAAAGGAATTACAGAGACAAGCCCATAAGAAATTCAAGCACCACAGTGCCAGCTTGAAAGTATGGCAAAATGCAGGCCTGGGACTAAATTAAACTATGAGGATAGAGCAGGTTCTGTGGAAAAAGCATTGGTAGAGCAAGGCTTCATTGACTACAAACTATCTGTTACTCTTCAAACTGCTTTAGACTTGGCCAGTTTTAATGTAATGAGGTGACACGTAGATCATCTACATAAAGGCCATAATTTGCAAAATTGTCAAATACATGCTAAAACAATAGAAGCTAAAACTTTCTAGTAGAGGCCACAATTTAGTGTGGACAAAATTTATTTTCTCCTAGTATCATGCTCTTCTTTTCTAATGGCTAACTTTTTTTTTTTTTTTTTTTTTAAGAAAACTAATAACATGCTCATACAACATGGAAAATATTATGACAAAATGTTGTCAAAGTTTTAAGTGACTGAATATTCAGTCTTACTACAGAAAAGGCCAAGCAATCTTCGTTACAGTCAACACTACAGCTACAGTGCTTTATGCAAGTAACTACCGAGAGCATTATCACATGACAACTATTAGAGCCATCGACATGTGATATTATCTCAAATACATATCGTTTAAATCCACTTGTTAAATCTCTTAGACCGTCCCCAGATACAGCTAGCAATCATGCTGTACATTTTTTAATAACCGAAATTATATAAAGAATGAAGTTCTCTCTCCCCCCCAAGGTCAATCGATGGGACCATAGCACACATATACAAGGTAATATGAGGATAAAAGGGGATCACCTGTCTGCAACAGGCATTAAACTCTTAAACACAATCAAGTCACTTAAATGAGGAAGGGGATGACCAAAAAAAAAAAAAAAAAGTAATCTATCAGTTATGCATGAAGTTACAATTCTAGCAATACTGAAGTGAAACCGGCATCTTGAACATGCCTCAGGAGGAAAAGAAGGGAAAAAACAAAGCGAGGCTGATATTTTCACAAAACCACAATATCCTTGTTAGCCAGCATCTCTCCCTACATTTCCATGTATCTCTGATCAAACGACATAAACAAGGAGAGGAGGAAATGGCATTTTGGACTTTGCTATTTATTTCTGAAAGTAAGCTGTGCTTTAGGAAGTTTTGCAGTCTGATCAAAGAACCATCTGAATCCCCTTACACTGTTGGCAGACACAGGGTGAGCACAACGAGAGCCAAGATTAGAAAAGCAAGATGCTTAGAAAAATGCCATAAAAGATATAGTGGAGTTTGTACGGTATCACATTAAAAAAAAAAAAAAAATTCATGTATATGTTCTGTAAAAAACTTGCGAATATGAGTGTACCTGGAACTCATCGTCTGTCTATTATCAGAAGAAATCCCATTCTTCGGTAACAGACATTTGTTAAATCTTTCACTCTTAATGGAAAACGTTGCCTGTGGGAGACAAACTTTTATGATAACACCATTTCTTCAGAGATAAAACTCATCTCATTCTTACTTTAACAAAGCAATTTTACTTGCGTCTGGTTTTCTTCAGGGAAAAAGACTAACAGGCTACTAAAATATCCAAATCAGTAGGAACAACACCGTGTAATAAGTGCTAATTAGGTGTATGCCAAACCACTCAATATTCCTCATCCACCTAACACAAATGATATCACCCTGTACTAGCCACCACTGCTATTGGCACAGGTTATGCATTTTATGCAGCTAAAGCTGAAATTTTGAAAGGTTAACTGCTAATTACAAGTCCTTTCTTCCTCCTCCATCCAATACTAAGAAAGCAAGCATCAAGGGGAAACAAGACAGTCCAGGTGACATTTCTCAGAATTAGCAGACAATATTTCCTGGTCAGCACAATATCAGCCTTCATTTTAGGACCAAAGCCAAAATTATTGGCAACTGCAATTCACATAACTTTGTCCCTTCTAAGTGTTACTGGAACCTTCTCTCCATTTAAACTAATTTCTTTAATGGGGGCTTTGGGAGTTCTGAAATCCAGGCAGCATATTTAGGTATTTAATTTTAGGCACTTAAAATTGCTGTGATACATGATTTAAGAGAGAGATTTATACATGCTTTTTCCCGGTTCACTGAACCTCCTCAGAGTAGCGAGCAGAATACCTTCCGGCAGGCGTTCACGGGCCAGGCTTCCCGCGGTGTACATTAATTCTGCTTTTGAAAGCTAAAGTCACATATGCAATTGCCTCGGTACAACAGGCCCAGGTAATGGCAATCACACCTTTATTATATAAGCTCATTTTACAATTAGGATTTCTAACTGAGGGACAACTAACAAGAGATCCCCACTGTCCCACATGTGCTTTGGTTCCGTTCCTGGTTTAAGCCTCTCAGTTCCTAGTGTGGTTTTACCATCTCCAGGTCTTCAGGATGCTACCAGACAGGACACTCGCATCGAGCTACCGGCGCGCAGGATTTCAGCAACCCAATCACCGATACAAAAAAAGAAAAATCGCCTTTAATCTTCCACTGTCCCTCAGAATATTTACTATTTTAACTGTATGCCTGAAATAACAGATGACTATTGCTTCTGTTTTTTCTCCTTTTGCCCAGTACTTACCTACCCAACATCACGCCTATTACTAAAGGGGTATTAGTTTCATCTATTCCAAGTAACAGACAGACACACAATATTAAATCACCAACTGAAAAAGAAATCTGTATTCACTTTTGTTTGGAAGAAAATAAAGTTCTCTACAGAAATATTTCCTGAAAAGATCAAGGTTTATTCCACAGTTACAGTTCTCAATGAAAGTTGCATTACACCAGCCTGCGTGGTGTCTTCCCACAGGAAAACAAAGATAATAAGAAAAATCTGCAATACATGCTTCTGTACTCAGAAATGGATTCTGCAAAGTGTTTAAAAAAACCAAAACTCATTCTCAGCTGGAACAGCACTTTCATATTTTGTATGTGAAACATTTTTCAACTACGGAAGCCTGGTCAAGAGATTTGCAAGTAGGTTTTAAACAGAAAATTCCACCATCACGCCCAGCCTGGCTCTCCCAATTTCCCCTGCCTCCCAGTCTCTTCCTGGTAGGATTACCTAAGCAACAGAATAATAAAATTCCTCCCACCGTGACACCATCTCTAATCTAGCCTGCTACAGCAGGCACAGCTCGGAAGGAACGTAATCAATAGTTCAAATTTAGTTGTCAAGGTTTGTCAGATATGCTGCTTTGCTCACATTTGGCATTAACTCAGTTGTTTTTCTCAAAATCCACATGTGGATTTATGATTTTTTTTTGCCTAGATACGACTGAAATGATTCAAGAAATTTTATTCCATCAGTTTATTGAAAGGATATTTTATATTCCAGCTCAGAAATTCAACAAGTTACTGTAAATAAGCTGATCCCTGGCAAATGGGTCACACAAGCTCTTCAGCTTGCAATTGATGTAAGGTAAATTGACTCAGACCACCTTCATTAAGAAACTACATTAACCTTGCTATTAAGGTTTTCCCAAGTCCTAATAAATAAATAAATAAATAAATAAAACCAAAGACTTATTTTGAGGAATTCATCCAATTCGTGAGATACTCCTACTTTGTTTTTTCCCCTTTATAGTGCATCCATCTTTCAAGCACTTTCAGGTGCCTATGCCTCTCCCCACACTTCTGACTATCACCAAGTAGTAAATTCATATACATACACACACACACACAAAGCTAGCTAGCTTCATTTACTCTTCCAAGTTGTTTATTGTTAATCTTTTTAGGACTTTTTTTCTACTTCAAGTCAGAAGTGAATTCTAATAGTTAAGCTATAGCCTTTACAAGATATTATCCCCACTAGAATCCTACTTGGTAGTATAAAGATGTCCATATTTTATTAGCTTCATCATTATCCATCTTTAAATGTTCACAAAACAAAACTTCCCAGAAAAAAAACACAGAATATAACTTGGATATTAAAAAACTTACTATTTAACAGCATCATTTTAAACTAAACTATTTGGACTAACAAAACCTGTATCGTGCTATTTAGGAGCTCCTACCTCACACTGATAGGTCAGTGTAGAGCCCATGGAAGTCCATGAGACTAAAGGTCACCAAAAATTGATAATTTGGGGAGGGATCAGGCCCTTCAGGCCATCGGGAGATATTCCATTTTATGTGCAGCACAGACACACTGGCAGTCCTGCAGTTAAGCACCTTCCTTTGAGCTACCGCTGGATGAATGTTAAAAATAAAACAAAACAAAAACTAATCCCCTAGATGCCTGGCTAGATGCTAAGCACCACTGCAGCATTTTGAAGTCTTCCATACCCAGAGCTTATTACTGACTATACCTATATAAAATACCCGGGATGGAAGCAGGGTGCCACAAACTCCCCTGCACTGCAGATGCCCACAGGGGTCCCTCCGAGCTTCACAAACATCCTCGCCACGCAAACCGTTATGGATCCTCTCAAAGCCTTAACAGCAATAAATTCTGGTTGATGCCTGAGTTTTGTGGACTGTGGTGTAATTTGCTGCTGCTGCTGAAGGAAATTTAGCTGACAGGCAAAAGGAAGCATGGCTCACAAAGTCCCAGTTTGTGCTGATTACCCACTTTCAACGGCAAGCAAACTTTTTTAGGCAGCAGCTCCTGAAGCCTACTGAAGCCCTTTACTTCCCCTTCCAGAAGGGAGCACAGCTCTGTCTCTACTCTCTTAAAACACATTAAAAGCAAAGCAAGGAAGAAGAGAGGCAAATTCGTATAAAAACTCAATGACAGTGAAAATCCTCCGCCTGCAGGGCATGCACAGCCTCACCTCAAAGCATCACCTTTCCTAGGCATTTCAGACCACTCTTTGGGGCTAGGCCATACAACACTACCTCTGTTGGGATTTTACACCAGAAGCTGAGGTGCAGAGACTGAAGAAAGGGTAAAAAGGGATTATACCTGCTCCTCTGATTAGGAGGTATGGCACAGTTTGGGAACTCTGGTCCCAATCCTGTCCCTGGCATCTGAATTAACCAGTCATCACACAAATGCAGAAAGGCCTACTAGGATTCAGGAAAAGTGACTCAAGGCAACAGAAGTGCAAGTCTGAAGCGCTGAACATTTCTATCACAAGCTCCATCTTCACAGAGTTGTCAAAAGATGCTCTGGATGCTTTGTGAGCCTGGGAAGCAGGGCCACGCACCTCAGGGAAAGCGGCGTGCGTGGGTGCGCTGGGGGAAGCTGCAGAACCTACGTTTCCAATCTTAGGTTTTAACCACGAGAAAATACTTACCCCTTAGCACGCAGTGCCACAGTTACTACTACTTCCGATCATGATTTGCAAGCATTTTCGTATTGTTAAATTAACACTAGTTGTAGTGTGCCAGATGTGCACACATGGCACTGCAGGATGTGCAGCAGCTCTGAAGAGCCTGCACAGCGCTGAGATGGGGCGCTGATGATGTTCTAGTGGAATTGCTCTTTCTAGCAAATGCTTCGGCAAACTGCAGTGGTGCAATTACAGTCTGTTGATTATCAACTCTTTCACACTAGCTCCACAATTTAGGAAATTTCATCCATTCTGATCCATTCCGTAAGGAAAAATATAAACAATATAAATGTCCCCTCCCCTTGTCACTTCCGTAATCAAACGAATCCTCTACCCCTGACCTTTGACCAAAAAGAATCCCCAAGTGAGACTTTAAAAATCTGCAAGTCCGCACATCATGTTTTTTCTGTCTTCCCATTCTTTAGCTTTCTGTTAGTCTGAATTGGAGAAACTGAAGAGTTCCCACAAAGAGTTATTTGTCTCAGGCCCAAGAAAAAACAGCAAGACAATCTAACTCAGTTGAATACACTTTTAAATGGGTTTCCACCAAGCACCTGTACTACAGATTTGATTTTCCAGCTTTTAACATAAATGGCAAGGCACTACTAATTTGCCATCATATCTTTACTGCAGTTTTGTAAAGAAAACACAATTGCAACTAGCAGTATAGAATTCATGGGGTATAGAGTAATAGCGCAATTTAGGTTGGAAAGAGCTTTTGGAGGTCGCCCATGTAACCTCCGCCTCCAGGCAGGGCCAGACCCGCAGGTCACACAGGCTGCTCAGAGCCTCGTTCGGCTGAATTTTGAACACCACCAAGGACAGCGATTCCACAGCTTTTCTCTCGCCCTCCCATCTCTCTTGCAGATTATATCATGCCCCTCTGGCTTTACTTTCCTATTTTATATTCGATTTAAGACAGCAAGATATGACAAATTGATTTTTATGCACTTATTTGGCCTAGAACTGCATGTCAAAGACCCATGAAATGCATGAAACCACCTACTCACCACCACCTGCTCGCTGGCACTGTTTTGATTCCATTTCACCCGACTGCTCCTTCAATGATCCTTTACTTTTAAAGTTTACTTTTGTTAAGTCCCTAGGCCAAGAAAAATGTTTACCGTAGACAAAGCAGAAGACAGATACCCACACAGTAATAAGGAAGACAGGTGAGGAAGTGGGAGTAGTACATTCTGCAGTAGGTTAAAGTGCATTAACAAGAAACGGAGACTGCTTTTACATTCTGAAAATATACTTAATTTTTACAAGGAAGCAGTTTATATCAAACCATTTTAATAACTCTTGCACTGGCTCAGCATTTTCTACAAAGCCTGGAGCAGGTTTAAGAATAATTTTCCCCAAACTTCACTATACATTACCTTCCTATTTCTGCAGCATCCTGGATCTTTATTGTTTGGCATCTGCTAATTCAGTTACATTAAAATAAATTGATTTAAAACAAAAAACACAAGATCCATGAACCAGTTATTTGCAGATAACATTACAGTTTGAGAGCCTGAGATGGTAACTTTCTTCTGAGGACACTGAAGTCAAAAAAACTTCAGGCAAATAACAAAGATTTATGTTACAGTTCTCACCCAGTCTCTTCTTCCCCTTCCCAAAAGCTTTCCAAGTGTTTTGACCAGATCTGTGTGGAATCATGGTTTGTATTCTCTGCCCCTTTACAAACTCTTATATCCTGGAGGGAGGGCTTTATGGCAAACCTCCAAGCAACCATCTTGCTATATCAGGTCCCTTAACACTGTCTTATCCAAAGGCCTTAAATTTCTTCCTTTTACTGATCCTCTTGTATCCATATGATGCCACAAAATCTGAACCATCTGGATGAGTTCAATTTATGCTACCCTGTATTTTCTATTTATTTTCACTTCCGCTCAGTGAAAGTGACCCTTTACTGATTCCGAGGGGAAGGACTTGAAAACTGGGTCATGTTTGGTTGGACTAAGGAAGGTTGGAACCAAGTTCTATTTTTATTTTACTTATAAAGGCAGACAGAAAATGCATTTTCTTACATGTCTACTAGTTTGTCAGCAAAGCCTAAAATTTAATGCCAGTTCAAATGTGCATTTTTAAAGAATAGATGGCAAACCATCCAGAATATTTGAGATTAAATTCAGAGCTGAATATTGTCCCTTTTTACTCTTCAAATTAATCTTCAGACAAGATCAGCTTATACACCACTTGAACAATATATATACTGGTTTACCGTATGGATTGAACGCAGCTGGAGCTTTAGTTTCAAGCATAAACGCACAAAGCCTTTTTTTGTTCCTCCCCCATGCATAAAACTCCAGGACCTGCAAAACAATTCTATGGCTATGGAATGAGCACTAGTTATATGGAAAAGAAAGCTGGGAGCCCTACTCCTTACGCATTTTTTTGCATCAAATCTAGGTAAGTTTTATAAATCTTTGTCAGTAAAGCACCAGCAGCAAATGTCACCTAAAATTAATGTATAAAATGATCATTCTATTCAAATGCGTGAAACAGTTACTTCAATTCCTCACATGCATCATTTCTACTTTTAAACAGCAATATTTCATTTCCTTCTACCTTGTAACCACCAAAACCAGGATTGTTTTCAGACAAGTGTTGAGTCTTACTGGTAGAAGAAAATAGCCTTTTTAATGTAAGACTTATTTTTAAAAGTCTAGGTAGTAGAGAAAATATCTTTAAGACTACTTAAATCCTGCCTCAGCTGAATGTTTAAGTGTGGACTGGTATGATAATAAATTACTAAAAACTACCTCAGCCAAAGTAACTTCTATTTCAAAAAAACCCCCAAACCTTGAAATATAAGTGCATCACCTTCATTATGCTGCTGTATTACGATTTTATACATTTGGAACTCAATTATTACAAAGAATGAGGTTCTTCAAAGTCTGTCTTCCACTGGCAATCATTTCTATACATTATGTACTTACTTATGTCAGGAACAACCATCCATGCCATATCTGTCTGAATTATTTGGAGTTATTACGACAAGAATTCCTGTTACACTGCTCGGTAATACTTTTCCAGGCCACATGCTCTCAAAATGGCCTCTTATGTGTCAAGAGAAGTGTGGCATAATGATTCAGTAGGAAGATAAATTAAAATCATCTTGAAATTTGTTGTGTAAGTGTCCTCAAACCATCAGAATCTCTTTGTACCTTGACATATTCATTTACATAGCTTTTGTAGCCCAGAGGACGGTGGCTATTACAAGAGGCATGTTTGACCTAAGTTCTTTGAAACTTGGAAAATCCAAGGTTAAAGAGAAATTTAAGAAAATATCTGAGTTGCTGACAGTCATATTTTCTTTATGGTAATCTCATTCACAAAGAAAGTACACAACATTCCTATTTGTATGATGACAAGACACAAAGACAGTCTCTTTGTTCATGACCCCAGGGCTTTCTTAAGGTAGTATTTCCCAAATTGCAAAGACTACCATTGCTTTGGCTAAAAAAATATTGCCTATAGCATCTTCTTCAAATATTTCATTTAGGTAGCACATGAGAATGCAGGCAAAGAGATAATATCTAGTAAAAGTTTTCATTAAATTGTTCATTATCAGAGTACGTTATAGCAGCATTCCTCCAACTTTTGAAAACCAACAGCATGAAAACAAACACAACACAGCCACAGTGCTTCAAGTACAAAAGGGTGATCTCTATAATGTAACGATCTTCGCTTTTGCATAAATGCATGCTGAAATCACCCAGGGAAAGTACTGGGTAGTTAACATCTGCAGTACTGTTTCAAACTTACTGAAAATTCAGATGACGGTCCTTTATTGGATTATTCTTTTCAAAATTTTCTTCATCATTACAACAGTCTTATTTACTTGGTGAAAGCCAAGATTTGGGAGAAGTCATATTCATTTGTCAGCTCTGTCAAGTACTTCCCACGATGAGAAATGTTGGATTAAAACTTAAAGGGTCAGTTTGTTTACCTAACTCCTCCAAAACTGAAAAGGAAAACCAGGTATCAGATTGCTTTGTGTTAAGATTCATTTCAGCTAAGAAGTAAGTGCCATTTTCTTGCTCTTACAAACAGGTAATTAGGTATCTAATTGGGGGTTTTTTGCAATCAAGATGATAAAAATATACATAAAAGGTGGGATGATAATGACCGGCCACATTTGCAGTCTTTTACCTTTGTAACTGCTTAGCAGAGGGCAGATGTGTAACAGCAGAAGTTGTAGGCAGTACAGATGCCTGTAGCCAGCAGGCAATGAGAGAAGCTCCCGAGTACAGTTCGCAGATGAGCACTGCCATGGCGATCTGCACCTCTGTCCCACAGATGACCCAAGCATTCCCATGCTTGTTGTTTTAGGCTGATACCCCAAACTGCCATGGGACAGAAATCATACAGTTTTTTCCACTTCTTGGCCATGTTCTAGGTTACAGCTTCTTGTGCATCTACTGTTCTTATTAGAGATACCGCTGAAGTGATTGCCAGCGATTCTTTTGAGGTAGGGAGTGGTCTGCCAACCCCCCCTGATTTTAGCCACCTTGAAGCCGAGGCTTACTGTAGTAGTTGGAAAAATAAGGGTTAGACTGAAGGGCGAAAGAAGCACAGGCTGTTTTAATCCTTATCTAGTGCTCTATTATCCCTTCCACCGAGAATCACTCGGTCAGGTGCATGTCCCAGTGGATGTCCGACTACAAAAAAATGGGAAGAATTAAATACTCTGTCTTGCTCTATTCCTTAGCTACTCTTAAATGAGCCATTATTTTTCATCCAAACAGACCTATGAGTTAGAACATTTATACAGAAAATGTACTAGTAAGTGTATAAGAATAATTCCAGTATCATTCAGGGTGAAGATACCAGCAAGGCAGCCAAAGGAGGTTTGGATCACTGCTCTATACGAGATCCATCTCCTCAGTTAGATAAAGGAACTCAACAAAGTCACTGCAGTATCCTTCACAAACTAAAAAAAAATGCAAGCTCCAAAAGACATTCTACATGGAAGAAGGAAATTAATTTGCTGGAACTAAAAGTATTATCTAAGATTTCTTTTTCTATATTGTGTAAAGGTGGTTTTAAATGATGCTAAGTATTTTATATATACAATTCTCAAACAAAAAAACACATTGCTAGGATGCACAACCAGACTTACCTTGTAGATATACCAACTGATAATCCCCAACTCTAAGATGCCTAAAAACTGCTAGAATGATCAGGCGACTGATGTATTACAACCACTTTATGCACTTACTTATATCTACCCACTACCTCTTTTTAACAGTTCTAGAAGATGGCCCCAGTTCTAAAGAGTTTTGTATGTATTTGACAGCCCCTAGAATAATGGACCTATAGTTCTGAGGCACAATACGAGCATAAGGGAGAGATACCTTACAGAATTACTTTTCTTCATTTACAGCAGAAAAGGAAGTTTTCTTTATCCAAAAGAATGAATCACTTAAAATCACATTCTGTGTAGACTGGAGCAGGACACCTTGTAAACTGAGAGCAACAACAGAAATAGCCACTTTAAAAAGCATGTTTAAGTCTTTTGAACTGGAAATAATTCGAGGAAAGCACTATGTTTTTTTAAGGATAACCTCCCAGAATTCCTCCAAAGATAGACCTAAGTGTCTTTTCCAATTAGATCTTAGTTATTTAAGCTAGCTATCCAGTAATATTAAACACTTGCAAGTTTTTCTAGTAAAAACAACAGAGAAAGCTCTATCCTGGTGCAACTAGCTCTAGAGAATATTTAGAGACATGTAGAAACTCTGCTGTTTATAATTAGTTAAATTCCCAAATAAAAGGACCACAGGTAGTTGATGATGAAGTAGGAGCCTCATCCAAACTTTTTGAGCAATCTCTTTATATTGCAAACTTTGCTCAGAACCATAATTTCAGGGAAAAATCCAAATCCTGTCAACACTCTCTGGTTAAGGTTGCAAACCAATAGCGTTCTTCATGGCACAGTGAAACAGTACATTGGATTTCCTCAAGCTGGCTGGTAGAGAAATGCAGCACACCCCAAGGCTAACATATGCTACACCACGCCTGGGAGCACAGTTGTATCAGGCAGTCAAAGCGGGCAGGAGGCTATGTGAAGTCTGCCACGCTGACATGGTCGTCCTGCTTAAAGTCAAACCATCTCATTGAGCTCATTCGGGGATCTCTGCCTTGCACAAGACAAACACGCCCACCGAGAACGGTCACTGTGCTCCCACCAGGACACGCTCTTTACACCTGTATCACACCCTCAGGTCAACAGCCCTGGATGAAGCTGAGCACACATCCCCTCRCACAACAAAGGCTGCTGCTGGCTTCTTGGAAAAGAGAGCGTTTAAGAGGAGCGGTTTCCGGGCTATCACAAAGTGGTTGCCTGTTAGAGCAAGATGACACAGTTACCAGAGCAGTGACACAAGGCATGAAAGGACAGACAGCACTTTCAAGTCCTTCAGGACTTGCTCACCATCAGCAGCCTCACTTTCCAGGAAGATTAAGAAAAAGAAACATCTCAGAAGGAAGGCTGCCACTTCTTCCGCAACCCAGTACTTGCTCCTTAAAGACAGGAGCAGGAAAAAAGATTTTCTCCCCAACATCCCATGGGTATATCAGCTTTATCACATATAGTTTCTTCCTCCTTTCCGCCCAGTATGAGTGAAGTCCTTACTGCCAGGGGTCTTGGTCAAAGAGGAAAATGAGTAACTGAACTGAACTGGCCACCTCACTCCTCCTCAGCACTGAACAAATCACTAATTCACTCTCATCACAGATGCTGTTCTCTTTCCTAATAAATCCAAGGGCCAAAATATTCTTAAACCAAGCAGCCAAACTGCTTTCAGCATAAAAAACACCAGAAGTGATTTCAGGTTTATACCGTCTTTAACACCAAGTCATGATACCTTTAGAATATTACAGCGTTATCATGAATACTTGGTAGATTATACTATTGGAGGATGAACTCTCCCATCATTGACTTTCTGCATTAACTTTCCTACTGTGATAAAACATTTAATTTGAATTCATTAGAGTAAATTTGCATTTACAGTTGAGAAACCCTCATCTTGATGTAGATTCTCTTTCTCATATTGAATATTCTATGAATATACATTATTGAAGGTATTGCTATTCACAAATTTCAAAAGACGGAGCAGAGACTACAACAATTATTGATTTTTTTTTTTTTTAAACTTCAGCACATTCCTAGGCATAGAACTTAATCTCAAAATGGGCAGAGGTACAAACCCTACTGAAAAGAAAATCATTATAAATTATAGGAAAAGGTAAAGACCCCATACATATTAAACATGTAATTCTTATTAAACACACAGTTCTGAAACTGCTAAGTACTTCAAATATTTTTCTTAGTATTGGGGGCTTCATAGGCCATTTTCATAATTCTCCATCTTAAAAAAAAAAAGAAATATGTTTTATCAAGTGTGATGTGGCAAGGTATAATTCAAATTCACTAATTTTGCCTCTGCAGCAGCATTCCAGTGCCTAATACAGTCCCCTTCCTTTCTGTCTACCTAGTACGAGCTTGTGCAAATTACAAAATAGAACCCTCTAAAACATAAGTTTTACATACATACATATACATACGCACTCATATTTATACACATATATATAAAAAACAAAATGATTATCTATAAACTGTACTAAGTTGATTTTTCTGTGTTCCATTTTTCCCCCCATGTTCAGCTTCACAGACGTTGAAGTATCCCTGCATTGCCAAACACGTTCTTGGGCGACCCTCAGGAAGCACCAGCCAGCGCCAGCCATCGGAAGACATCTCGTTCACGCAGAAATTGATGCTGCCTCACATACACTGTCTGTAACTAGCTCCACAAGGGCCTATGTAACTTTGGGGCAAAGCACATCAAAGATTCCCTGGATACCTTGAGGAACTTCCCTTCATGCACACACATACAAATATAGTACTTAATCCAAGATACATAAAATATGAAGGATTTTTTTTGAAAGTATTTGTGTCGGAGCAACTCAGAGTTTTGGACTGCAAGTACCCCCAGTGGAGACGGATTAGCCAGCAGAAACATTTAAAGAGCCACTATAACTACAATTTATAGCACACTTAGCACCATGTATGCATTTTTTAAAGCATAATGTCTAGAAATGGCTGATGAGCATCAGACTGGCCAAAAAAGAAAGCATTTGATTTCTCTAATTGAACATTTTTTTGGCTTTAAAGAAAGATTTCTTTTTTCTTACAGACTGAAATAAAAGTTATCCCACCATAACTTGCATATCAAGGATATATATGAACACATATACCCCCACTTCAGCTTGGAGACAGAGTTCAGCCATTGGTAGAAAATTATCCCTGACTCAGCTCAGAGTGTTTACGGAGCCCTGATTCGCCTCCCTGTCTTACCAGGCGAGGAAGGAACTGCTCAGCTTTGGAGGGGCAGCACACGATGAGGCAGCTGCACTTCCACAGTCCACAGACTGCTTGGGTGAAGGAGAAGGTAAGAACCAGAAAAGGGGGGGGAAGAAAAAAAAAAAATCTCTTCAACGTAGAGTCCCTTCTACGTGGGGAAAATTCCTCTGAGGAGTCAAAAGGAGTTGGCAGGCAAGAGCAGACGGTCAGGACACACACGAATGAGGGAGAAGGAATGGACCACTAATACACATGCAGAAATATTTTAATGCATCTTCAGGAATCTGCAGCCTATTACTGCAGCTGCTGATAGTATCACACCCCGACCTGGACCTTCATTGCAGCAGAAACTGTATCCATAGACAGTAATATATAGAGACCTTGGCTCAAAACACTTCAAGGCAAGCTGAAGCAAGAGCTAATACATAGCTAGGGGAAAGAGAAGAGCAAAGCATAATGAATGGGCAAAACCAATAGGTCTGATGTCCCTATTTTTAATTCAAAAGTAAATCAACATACCTTGAACAACAACCACCATCACCTAACGCCAACCAAAGCATGTAGCTACTACTGACTATCCACCTAGCTACTTTTAGAGGTGGATCCTAAAGAAATTATTTCAGTGAAGAGGCTGCGTTTCTCTCAGTGTTTTCCTATAGGACAAGCTTTAGAAGTATGCTCTTAAAGACACACTCAAAAGGTTGTTTTTTTAGGTTACATTAATATTCATGGCAAATACTTAGAAAGGGATTCCCAATGTATACTATCACAAAAAAAAACCCAAAACAAACAAAAAACCACAACGCATTGCTCCCGTTAGTGCTGAAACAGAGGTTACTTTCAGAAGACATTCCAGTTTAAAGGGATTAATGATTTAAAAATACAGTTTGATCCCAATAATTACACATGAGTTATATTTTGTATTTGATAATTAGCTTGTAACTGCAATGATAATTAGGCACTTCATTATGCTAGTACAGCATCTTTTTAGAAAGCAGAGTACTTCCAGCTTGTTCTGACCAAGGCGGCTCTTGTTAATAGGTTGCTGAAAGTGAGAACTGTAACATCAGAGAAAAACCAAATAAATTTTCCTCCTCCAAAGATCCAATTAAAAAAGAAATGTAAATATGATTAATGTGGTCATTAACATTTGTGAAAATATTATGCAGAAAATTTATCACTGAAATGTGCAATTTTAATGTGGGGCTCTCTATACTGTGGGCATTGGATGTGAAAGGCAGCAGCATCATTTACTGATCTCTTCAGCCTAAACAGAAGACATAAGCCCCTCTCCAGTAAGAAAAAGCCTTCATCTCACTGTCTTTTATCTTCTTCTAAATGACCTCTGTCAGCTGAGCATACATCCAGTTATCCTCGAAAAGAAAACTCACATTATTTTGTTAGTGTCACACCGTGGTATTTTACATAAACAGCAAAGCACTAAAACAAATGCCATAGGGCAAGCGGTCGTCTGACAGGCGTAAGCGAGCGCTGTGCCAGATCAACAGCTTATCCCCAAGTGCCACTGTTTCTTAAATTAAGTCAAAAAAAAAAAAAAAGCAGCAAAAAATTACATTTCTGCTTTCCTAGATCTTTTATTTGTATGCGGTGCAAGTTTTCTCCAGATGTCATTAGTTTTCCTGAGAGTTGACAGAGGAAACAAAGGAAGTGCGATGTTCCCCGCTTTCTGGCCATGGATACGAATAGAAAGTTCACTTTATAACTGCAGTATCAGTTATACAATATGAAGACAGACTCTACTGACAACTAGCAAAGCTGAAATGAGAAGCAAGGCTACCCAAATTGGGAGCCCAGTTCCTCCTCTTCTAAACGCATGTATAAAGGATGGTTAGTGAATAACGATTGACCCTGCACAAAAAGAAAAATCCATCTTTATAATCCCATTTAGTTAGAGCCCACATGAAATGCCACAACACCTGTTGCAGCAAACAGGTGGACTTTTTCTTACAAATGGACTCCTTTCATTTTCACTTTAAAGAAACTTTAACAAGTATCTTTTTAATTTCATGCAAAAGATACCAATTTTTAAAGATCCTTCAGTTTTAAAACAAAAAGTTGCAGCCCCAAGCCGGGGGGGTGGGGGGGGAGAGACTAATAACTCTGAATTATGAGATTATCTACATGCTTTCAACTCTATTTCTTGCTGTAGTTTCTTATTCCCAGTGCTCCTGCTTGGACCTTCCTCCTTCCCCTCCCATTCCACTATCTGCTTGCTCTCACTGCTGCAGTACATTAACTTCCCTTGCTCTTTTGCAAAAATAAAGAGACATCAAGCATCCAGATCAGACCGTTACTGATATTCTCAGTGGACAGTAGCAGCATGGCCCCGAATAAACAAAGTTACATCTGAATGTGGCCCCCCAAATATGAGAGCAGGCGTAATGGCACAGAAAAGGAATTTATGAGTTAAAAAAAAACAGAAGAATCCTGAACATTGAACTACTTTTTAAACAGCATGAACAGGAAAGAGCTGAATGATTGCAACAATTTAAGAACATATCCTTTTACTGCCACATAACTACATTCCAGATTTTTAAATTATTACAAACTGCACTTGGCATAATAAAGAAGTAACTGAGAAGGCAAGGCTTGTCAGATCTCCAGAAATAAATAGCTGAATATGAATACATGTGATGTTACCATCAATTTATCAGTTCCTGGCCTGCCCCTGGCAAACAAGTCCAATAACCGCCTCACCACCAAATTTCAGAGCAATTCATTGCAATCCACACCGGCAGAGAGAAAACTAAAAACTACAAGAATTCCTATATATCATTAAGTGTTCCACATCTAGCAAATCTAAGAGTAACCTTTTCAACTTCAATGACTGAGGTATTTCCATAATGTATTTTTCATCAGCCTCCTATCGCATAAGATTTGTTAATACTTCAGGGCAAGCTTTCTGCAGACTATCGTTTAAGGTACAGACCTTCTCATTGAATTTAAGCAAGTTATAACACTACATGATAAATTTCACCCTGGAAAATGCAATTAAATTGAAATCAGTGTAACCCTAAACGCACACCTTCAGATGTGTTTAAAATAAACAAAAAGTTAGTTAGTTGCAGGATCACACTAAGCAAATTATATGGCAAAGGAAAGATGGGACTTCTCCCCTAGAAGTTACCAGACTAATTTTAAGTCCCACACAGTGATGAAGGGAGCAATACAGAAGAAGAGACAGAACCAATACTGACTGGATGTGATAGCAAAGAGATAAGATGAACACACTGAGCAAAAAATTAGAAAGGAGAATAGGCAAATGCACTGTAATGGAACTGGATCCAGGAGATATAAATAGAAGAAAGTGGTGATACAAACAGAAACAAAAAAAAATTATGGGAGAAGTGAGTCAATGAGACAATCAAGCTCGAATAATTTCCAAAGTAGCTGACAGATGCAGTGAGACATCAATCAAAGAAAGGTGCAAGTATACAAATCCCAAGTGGAAGTTTTTCTTTTCTGGAAAATCTAGCTCACCTATTTCAATTTCATGTGTGGCTTTAAAATCAAAACAGTCCTTAATGACAGCAATAAACCACTATTCTGTTGAATGAATATCAGATTTATTTTTTTATTTACTAAATTTTGATTCTAGTGTTGCGGGAAAAAAAACAAGTACTCTTAATGTATACCTTTATTTATCTGCATAGCTGCTGCTGCACAAGCAGGATACTACTTCCTTACAGTGGAACATTAATACTGTTTTTACATTCACTTTCCAAATGTTAAATTTGTTAAAAATCCTGAAGTTTTTTAAATGCTTAAAATACTTAGTTTTGATTAAGGCTCTTCAGAGGCAAGACCCCTTGTTCTGGTTACAAAGTACTTCAGAACTAATTTATCTTTCTCATTTAAATATATCTATACTGAAATAGGTTCTGACAATAAAAAAATAAAATAAAATACACTGCTCTGAACAGCATTACTGGCAAAATATATATTCAGTTTTGCCCTGTTTTTACTGGTGCCTTTTACTGATTATATGAATTATTTTAACTGCTTATGGCTTGAGGCTGGCAGTTGGATGAAGGATGCAAAATGCACGCTACACAAACAGCTATTCAAGTACTAGGTTAGATCTGCACCAGGCTCAGTCCCAACCGTGGAGGCAAAGCCCCAGAACAGGGCAGGCATATCTTAGAGACATGAGGGAAGTCGTAGGGGAGGAAGAAACACTACAAATATTTTGGTCTTGCTGTAATATAACTAGCAGGTTAATTAAAATCTTTTTTTTTTTTTTTTTTTGGAAAATACATCGTTTTATGCTTCTCTTTGAGATTAAGTTTACCCACAGTACAGAAGATCATTCTAAGCAGTTCTTGCCTTTGAGCAGATCTGGCATACCCTCAATCGGAAAAATCATTCTCCAGAAACCAGCACGCAAAGACAAAACATATAAAAAGAGGAATCGAGCACATGAAGGCAGCTGCAGGCTCCACACCACAGAAGAAAGTATTAGTTTCAACACTTCAGAAGGTGACTTCTTGGCAGTTATTAAAAGAAAAAAAAATTACATCCAGGAATGTAATTACTTCTCTAAATATTACTGGAACCGGCTGCACCTTACACATGAGCCACAAGCACAAAAACTCTTTCGATATCGTGATACAGCAAAGGCCTCGAGGAGCAGGTCGTTGAAGGCAAACAAGCCGAGATTCAGTGCTGAAAAAATTCAGAATGTGTGTGCACACTAGGCACGTGTGACACCAGAAAAAATAATTTTTAAGCCACAGGATTAGAAACAGACTGAAGGAAGATACTGCCTACATTAGACTGAAGACACCTTCAACGACCGCCCTACTGAAAGGGGATCTACTGCAGAAGGACAGGGAGCAATTAGAACAAAACATCAATTTTAAGATGTGTTTAGGAATATCGAATAAGTAGCCTCAATACGAAGGTGACAAAAACCAAACCTGCTTTACGTACGTGAAGCCAGAGGAAAGGAGCCGCCYGGCTGCCGAGGCCCCAGCCCTCGCCGCGCGCCTCCGGCCGGCCCCAGCGCACCCCACGCGCTCAGAGAAGGTTTGGGGGAAAACACTCACAGCGTCACGTAATTCTCTTTTCTGCAGTAAGTTCCTAACCAGCGGGTTCTTGTTCTCAACTGAAGCAAACAAACCCCCCAAAACTGCAAGTAAAACCAGTGTTTTACAGCACGCTTCGCGGGGCTATCGCTTGTTTTGGTACCGGCTCACCCGGCCGAAGGCTCCCGGCGGCGCCCGGCTGCCCGCGGAGCAGGCGCCGGGCGGAAAGGAAGCGGAGGCTTTAGGGAAAAGTTGCTAAGACGCGACCCGGACTTCGATTTTGCAAAAGCGTGCCCGGGCAGCGTGGTTCATCGACTCTCCCAAGCGAGACACCCGGTCGAGGTCTTACAGAGCGGGGGAGGCGCTTCAGGGCGGCAGGACAGGGCGGCCGCAGCGAGCGAGCGAGCGGGCCGACCGCCCCGCATCCCTCCTCCGACGGCACGCGAGGCCGCGCCTGGCCTGAGCCGTCCTTCCTTCACAAGCACCTGCTTGACACGCTAACGGAACAGGGTTTCAGAAGTCTTACCTGCAATTTCGGAAACGTTGGTCGAAACAAGTGATAAAGGACAGAAAGTTTAAAAACAAATAAATAAATCAGGAAATGAAAGAGACTTAGGGGCTGCGTTTCCAAGTCACATCAGAAGGAAACTCCTTTTCCTGCACTAGCCAGCCGCGTCCTCCCGGGCTCCTCGCTCTCAGAGGGAGCCGCAGAGCGTTTTGTGCCGCTCACCGCCGCGGGGCTACCCAGCGCGACCAGCGCTGCCCCCACAGCAGCACGCGCGCGCGCACCGCGCCGCCCCAGGCACCCACCCGCGGCCTCCACGCGCTGCGTTAACCCGCCGGGGCTCGTCAGCCGGCCCCTTGCAGCCGCACTGAGTACGCTCGTCTCCATCGTCTTATGTTCTTTAGCTCACTCCCTCGGAAAACAGGTTTTGTTAATCTCACTTAAATGAGCTGCTGATGGTTTGTTAAAAGCAACAATAAGAAATGAGAGAAGGAAACCAGAAATAAGGCTAATAAAGTATAGAGTTGTAGGAAGTTTGATTAAGGGTGTATCATTTTTGTATCTTTTAAGAGAGAATACAGGTAATAAAACCAAGCAGATCTTTTCCTCATTTGATAGTCTCATTTATTCAGATTTTTATATATATATTTTTTATATATATATATTTTTTTTTCCTATTAACTGTATTAAGTAGTATTCAAGTTGTTTATTTAACTATGAGCTATTCACTGCCTGCATTTAGTGTAACTAATGTAACCGGAATGGGTAGATGCTGCTTTGAAAGTGCTGTCTGTATTACAGCGGAGGGGAAAGAGGCATCCGATAACTGTCTGCCAGGAAGTGGTGAAGGAGGAGGAGGGAACGGGTCAGTTCTGCACCGAAAACCTCCGTGCTCCTGGGAGCCAGCTCGGTGGGACTAGCGGCCTCGCAAGCGTTTGAAGGAGGACGCCTCCGAAGAGGGGGGTTATTCCGCTGAGGGATGGGAGCAGACGGGTACCCGAGGGGGTCCTCCAGCAAACTCCTTATCCAAAGCGTGAGCCAAAGCACAGGGCCACTAGCTACATTTCTTCTTATTCGCTTCAACGGATTATGGATCAAATCCTATCACAGTCTTCCAAGACTGACTGACCTTCTCTGAAGGACTAGTTGAACAACAAATTATTTCAAACGGTTTAATTGTAGCTTCACAAATACAGATATGCTATGCATTAAGATAACGTGTAAGATCAGTCCTAACTACTGAAAAAGAGGGGAAAAAAATAACCACAAAAACAACACCCAAGTACTCAACACTAATTTCCACATGCCAGCACCAGCAAGATGATGGGGAGGCACATAAGGATTTCAGTTATTTCATTTAAAAATAATAATAATAATAATAAAATAAAATAAAGCAATTTATCCCAACTGATCCTGCAAATATAAAATACGCTCCCCTCACCCTCAATTTTTTTGTACTTCTTTATTATGCAATGCCTGCATGCACTTTCTAGTGCAATAAACTCAAGGAAGGACATTTAAAATAAACTCAAGGAATGATGTTTAAAAGTAGGTCTTGTTTTTAGACAGTATTTCTCTTCAGCTTCTAGAGCTGTGTGTCAAGATTTCTTACTTTCTCAATTCATGTTTAAAATAATAAGCAGAGTATTCTGTAATTTTACTAGAGCACTAACAAAATTCAAATCAAGCAAAAATGAAAAGAACCAGCAAGTTTTGATACCAATCTCTTGATGCTGAAAGTGATGCAATTTTTTTTGAAATGCAGATTTCAGTTGCAAAAGCACCTTTGATGCCTGTTATATTTCTACCATGCCAGCACTTTCTTAATAATTTACTTCCTGCTTAGCTTTTTGCCATTAAATATCAGCAATATTTATATGCTTAATTGCTGTAACAACTAAGGTCTATATTTATCTACTCCTAAGCAAGTGTTTTAAAAATTTGGATACAGTCAAAAAGTCCTCACTTTTAGAGCATAACAACACATGTTTTGCTTAATACAAAAAATTTATAGGTTTTAGATAAGAATACCCAAGGAAGAGCCAGGATTTCAAATGCAGTAATACTGGAGCTGGCAAATGAAAATTTCCAAAAAGAAATGTTCCAAAAATTCTGTACAGCAGAGTTTAGTGAACTGACAGTAGTTCTGCTCTTTTTAGTTGTGCTTCACAGATCTGAGGCAGTTCAGCAAAACACTGGCATCACCATAGACAGCTGGAATACCAGCTGAAATACCAGCTGAAAATTCACAGCTGTCATTATTTTTGAGTGGAAAAAGCCATATAATAATAGTAGTAATAATACAAAGATAGTTTATAGCAATGTGAAAGATTTACTGGTTATAACTTAGCTTTAAACTATTCATTTACATTACTACATTCCATTGGTATCGCTAAGCTCCATTCACTTCCAATAGCATATTTAAAAGTGTTTCTTCCTTAGAAACTTTCATGCGTGAGAAATTTAGCATTTAGCGACTGTGAGTGGAGCATTAATGATGCTCCCTTTGCATTACAGTAAAGGGTATGTCCTTTATACACATAAATGCTGACCAGCACAAGACTTCAATCACAGCAGAAGCAAACTCAACTCTCTTGTTCTGTCACTATCCATCAAAACCTACCTAAGGGGATAAGAAAAAGCAGAAATCCCTACTGTGAAACAATGGTTAAGTGGGCTGTTCAAGGTTCAGGTTTAGATCTTTTGTAATACTTATCTAGAAGAGGTGCAACCAGGGAGATGAAGATTTGCATGCAAGTTTTGTTTTTAAGGTAAGTTTTGCAGGTAGGCTTTGGCTGGTCAGAATCAAAAAGAGGCTGTGAGAAAGTCTGGATAAACCCAGACATGCTGGGTCAATGAACAAATGTAATTCAGTTTGATGAATGCACTTTGAAGGAGAACACTTCAACTGCATTTGGTGTTACACAGGGTTTAGAGGTTATTTGTAGGAACCCAAGAAGAGTTTGACAAAATCATCCGCTGTTTTATTTTTTAATCTATTATGAAGCAGAAGGAACTGGATTAAAAAACAAAACAAAACAAGCTTTTCTATATTTTAAGTGGTAAAACAGAATGCAGAAATAGTCTTCTTAACTGCGAGAGTGGAGGAATTTTAAAGAAACCCATAGAGATGCCTGGAAAAATTCATGAGGATAGTTTGATAAGACAAGGCTAACGTAACAAAGATCATAGGATTTTCTTCAACTAATTCCTGTCTGACCTGAGTGTGCCCTTGCATCAGATGAATGTGATGGAGAATTCAGTATTAATCACTTCCCTTTTCTTGCATCTTTTTCTCCTATCTGAATTTGACTGGCTTGATATTCCTGCTGTTACGTTTTCTTGTATAAGATTTTGTACGAATGTTTCTTCTCAGACTGAGGATCTCTCTTTCTTGGAGGGATCACTTCATGGATTTCAAGGAATAACAACAAAAAGAGAAAGTCTTTAGTCCCTCTGGACAGCAGTTTAAATCAAACAGACGTCATTCTTTGAACTAAATGGTCTGCTCACATTTTCTCTTGGCTAAGAGCATGACATACTATGATCAAAAATGCTGGAATAGCTCTAACAAAGTCTCCAGAGGTTTCTTTAAAATGGAATACAATTCAAAGCCTTTGTGAAAATTCTTCTCTTGCCTCAGAAACACACCGATCATTTGTGTCACCTCTACAAATTCTGAGCGCTTAGCCATCCCATACACGGACCTAGATGAATACAGCAGGGCAAAAATTATGCTTGTTGTTGTACTAGAGATATACGCTCTAAAGGCTAATTTCCAGAACAAGACTTAACAGTTCACGGGAAAAAGTTTATTTTCAATGAATATGAAGGAATATGAATTCCTTCATGCTTGCACATCTCTCCCAGATGAAAGTATGTCACATTTAGGTTCTCTGTGTTTCATTAACATATTCTTTGCAATAATGGCTAAGTCAGATTACAACCATATAATGCTGATGTTGTGTCTTTTAATAAGTAAATATACTTTTAATAAGTATGAGCACCCAGTTAAGAGCAGTGCTACTTCACTTTGTTGGACCTGTAGACTTCCACGGCTACAACTCCTACAACTACAGTGCTAGATACACTCACTCCTCCCTACAGCTTCAATTACAACACTTACCAGGCTCTCCAGGGCTTTCCAGTGTTTGCATAATCTACAGACAACAAGATTTCTCCTTGAATTAAACCAAAATAAAGTAGAAGAATCAGAAAAACTTGAACTACTTCTTCATCAAAAATAGGCATATAGGAGTAAATTTCAGTATTTTTCCAGCTGCTGCATGGTAGAATTACAAGTTTTAGAGCCATCTCGCTTCACTGCGGAATCACATTACATTACTGCTGTTGTTGCAACTACAACAGTAGGACAGGTTCATTATCCTACCCCCATCTCTTCTTAAAAATAAACATGATATGTTTTACTATCAGTTCTCACTAGAGAGAAAAGTTTAGTACTTTACTTCAGAAAGTTTAGTTGCACCATTTAAGAACCTTTTTTCTTACAAGCAATACCATTCTGCAATTTCATTACTGTAACCACACTTAGATCTTAATAGACTGGCGTAGGCATTTTTCAAACTTAAAATACACCACACGTAAATTTTCTTTACAACTACCTTTGTGCATTATTGATTGATCCCCTTAATGACATTCAGCTTTCATTTTTAGATGTGCTGATGGGCTCATTCAAAGTAATAACACAGGAAGTGTACAGTAAAAACGTCAAGAAAGTACTTAAGGCTAGTTAGACTGTCAAACTATTTAGGGTATTTTATACACATAAATAAAACATTTTAATTTCTTAGTAATATTAAAGGTTTATATCTGTAATTTAAAATATCCCATCACTCCAAGGCACTGATTATCCCCAGTTTCTCAAAGTCATGAAAATTTTGTGGATTTACATAACAGCTTTTCAGCATTGTTCAGCATTTAAACTCTGGTTTAAAACCAGAGTGCTCAACAATTTCCTTTCTATTATTAAATCAAATTCAGTTAAGATTACATGATTCTTGACTTCTGTAACCATCAATGCATTTAGAGTCCAGAAATCAATTTGTCATAGTCTTTTTGCTAAGTAAAGCACTGTGCATTACGTGTGTGCTATCGTTAGGATACGGAGCACAAAACTATTTTATTAACAGATGTGAACTTTCACGAGTGCAGTAACAGCACGGCCACATTAGCGTGGCTGTGTTTGAAGGGAATACCCGTTGGTACTGGTTCAGTCTAACCAAGGCGTGCAAGCTTACAAAAGGACAAAATAACAATGCTAGCAGATGTCACAAGAAGTTTGCATTGAATTACTCATGGGGAAAAAAGAGGAGAAGGATCTTAAAACAAGAGTTAGATCAAGGCTGTTCCATCAATGGGAAAAAGTAAAAGTGATAAGGCAGAGAAAGGGGGCTACAAAAAGGACAGTGTCAGAGCTACAAAAACAAGCTGGTACATAAGAAAAACAAGCAGCGACAGGGCTACAGGCAGAATAATTTTGGAGAGGATTTTATTTATTTATTAACTACATGTTTCATTTAGGACATACATGGCTGAAGTGACAGTGGAAGAACTAGATATAGCAACATCATGGACTGAAGACAGTCGAGGCAGACATGATATCCAATGTGTTTCAGGGGATCACCAAGCAGCAAGATAACAGCAGAGGACAGGGTTTTCTCTTACTTAAAACTCAATGGCATCCTAGATAAATTAGGGAGGAAGCTTACTGATGTCCCAGAGCTTCTTTCCCAAACAAAAGGAGGGAGAGACTATATTCCTGGAAAGTCATGAAAATAAAAGCAGATCTGTTCAATATTGTCCTTCTACAAAACATTTGCAAAAATAAGGAATATAAAGTGTAAGCTATAATCAGCTGTAAAGCAATTACCACCTTCTCATATTTCTAAGACTTCCCTTTTACAGTTTCAGATGAAGGCCCTTCCTCCCATCTCAGACTGGTGCCGCTGCTCACCTCGGAGGGAGGCAGAATTCTCGGTCAAGTACTTCATTCCACTGAGTACATTTACTCCTTCCTACACTGGATTTTAAGAATAAGGAATAGTAGTCAACTTGTGATTAAGAGTACATATCTCCTCTTTAAAATTCCTTAATCAGGTACTGCTCCTTCTGATGGTTTAACCTGTCAGCAATCACTTCCTCAGGCAATTTCAAGAATAGATTTAGCTCTTCATATTTTAAAACACTTTAAATAGCCATCTGTGGAAGTGCTAAGATTCATACGCAACACCATGCAATTTTACCCTTCTCTTTTATAATGAGACCCCAAGATGAAATCAACCATTTTGTTAGCTGAAAACAGAATTCTGTATGATTTATTGGATTTATTGACAGAAGTTGTATATCCCTTAAAGATTGTTATAGAGGCTTTCTCAGTCCTCACACTAGATGAGAAAGTAGTTGAAAACAATCTGTCCTATAGGGCAACATGGCCTGGAAAAGACGCAAAACAGGATGAGCTGGCTAGTTCCCGAGTTTGACCTACCAGCTGGCTAAGCAGCAACGCTGGCCGCGGAGAAGGCTGAACCACGCACCCATCCAGTCAAAAGGACAAAGTAATCAGTAGCAGCCAGACACCCACAAACAAGAATAAAATCAAGGAGCTGAATAGTTTCTCATTTCCTGTAGGCAGAATGAATAACCAAGGCAACCAGCTAAGAAAATTCTTTAGAAGATGCTGAAAACAGAGAATTGAAATTGCAATCAAAAGCAAGAAAAATGAAGATCTAGATCTACAGAGCTAGACATGTATCTCAGTTTGCTTACTGCGTGACTTAACTAAATATAGTTAACCTGACAGGGAGGAGACAGACAAAAGCCTTCTCTGTGGTTCCAACTATCAAGTCTTCATTTGTGAGACAACCCAAATTCACCTGGGAAAAGGCGTTCTGATCAATTTTTCCACTAATAAGCTTCAGAATTCATCTCTGTGAGAAACAGCTGATTCTCCTTAGCTTACGCATGCAAGTTTAAGACAAGATGTGCTAACCAACCGGAGGAGCTTCAGCGCGCATTCCTGAACAAGCCGCTACCATCGCCTGCTTTCATGACATGACAAAACTTATGGCAAGCATATACTGTGCAGGGCTGCTGTGTTCACGAACAAACTGCTTGCTTTATCCTCCTTCTCTGCTCACCGCATTTTTAAGTGGCACTGAGAGAGGATAATAAAGACAAAACCAGACTCAACATGCTGTAAGATATAACTGCCTCAAAGGTTTGATTTTCAAGCTTTATGTCAGGGGTCAAGGACAGAAGAAGTATTTGACATCTTCCGAC
Source organism: Apteryx rowi (assembly GCF_003343035.1). NCBI lineage: Eukaryota > Metazoa > Chordata > Aves > Apterygiformes > Apterygidae > Apteryx > Apteryx rowi. Next base: position 508,886 of record NW_020450085.1, on the reverse strand, counting down.
ATCCATTACACAAACTTATAATGAAGTAGAGTAGACATAGTACTAAATTCACAGAAGTGGAAGTTAATTTGGCTCCACAGACTGGTATTTAAGATAGTCAGGCTGCAAGATCTGCGTTCAGCCCTCACTCACAGGTCCCGCATCTGCTCCAAAAATTTGGATCTGCACATTGTACCGGAGTGCCGTGAGCACCGCACAGGGAAGTACCCTGGGATATACCTGCTCTTGTCTCTGAGACTGTAAGAAGTCTTTTCCTACTGCCAAACGTTACATCACAACGCTACAGTCTGCACTAACCCATGAGTTTCAAATAGATGGAAGCCTCTAGAACCCACAAACACTATTTAAATGCATTTTCTCTCTTCCAACACTGCTGAAATACACTCATCTTCCGCCTTCAAAAAGGTCCCTAAATGAACTCTCATATAATTCACACCATCTGAGATCATGATCAATGAAAGACAACAACGAGAAGTATATCATCTAATAGCCTTTAAAATCTGGATTTACAAGGCCAAGTGCAATATAAAAAAACCTTAAAACATTGAGGAAAAACATTCCTCACAATATTCAAAAAACTGGAAATGTAGTTTGAAAATGTTAGTTTAAGACGTCTGAGAGATTTATGAGCCAAAACCAACAGCTGAAATAAGACTTATCTTCCACTGCTGTCACAGCACAGTCTCACCTCCTCTTACCAGCACTTCCCCTAATCAGCACTCACTGGAGCAGCTTGCTCACGCGTCACCTAGGCAAACGCCAGTTTGGAGCATAACTGAACTAAGCGCGTGTGCCCATTGGGGGTGCAAGAGCGAACAACAGGCTTTCTTCAGCGCAGAGCAAGGGCTGTCCCCCCGGGGCTCAGTAATCCCGTCCTGGAGAGCCGCCGGGGCGGAGGCGACAATTCCAGCGGTACTGGCGGGTTTGACAGGGTCACGGCCCAGGAACGCTAAGAGGCAGGGTTTATCATGAGCCAAACTATTTTTTTAAATCTGTATGCCTCACCACAGGGCGATTATGGTAGGAGAAGTCTTACGTGCATGAGTGAAAAAGAAAAATGGTTTTTCATCAGGATAACCTCTGAACAGAGCCCTACATTCAGCACATACATACATATTATAAATGGCTTTATTCTGGCTGCTGTGATTGCACTGCATTCTTTTCTGATAATACATTTTTGTTTTAAACAGATTTTTAAAACTTCATTTATTTAAATGCATTCGTGTTACTAAGTAAATATCCATGGCCTATGAGTCCTAGGAGTTTGTTCTTAGAGATTTCTTGTTTTTAAAGATTAATCATGACAGCTTTGCTGCTTCTCTGAAGACTGAAGAATACACTAGAGAAACTGGAAATACGTGCTCCATTACATCAGAGGAACATGGTAGGTATCTACCGAGGTCTTACGAGACCCTATGGAAGGGCTGCACAAACCTGTCCCTCAGTTTTGCAGAGCATAAACAGACTTAAGCAAACACAAGCTATACATGTCTCCATACACCTCGTGCATTGCCCACAGTTATCACGTCTATTCCCTGATGCCTGTGATCCAGGGTCTGTGTACAACAAAGTAGCTTTTTTACCACATTCTTTGGAACAAAAGAAACAGGTTTAGTTATTATTGCTATCTTACCACGATCTGCTAAGGTTTGTACGCCTACCAAGTTACGGAAGTCCTCAAAGACCGCTGTGTACTGATTTATGCAGCTACATTTCCAAGTTTTAAAAGCTTTCCAGTTCATCCCTAGCAACACATTTCAGATCCCCTAAATTCACTTTGCCACTAACTTCTTGCCAGGTAACTTCTTGTAGTACTGATATACATTATTCTTAAGTCTTCACAACAGTTGTGGTCACCTCTCCCTGTCGCAGCTCTCAGGAGGTTCCTCACTGACCTGAGGACAGGGCATATCTGAATTACGCAGCCACACGAGGGTCCTGCTGCAACATGTCAGCTGGATCTGGGATGCAGGTCTTGCTCTTTAAACCACATAAATCAACGGGGCATTTCAAAACGCAATGCGAAAGATTTATTATCCAATTTGTAGGCCTCACATATGTTGCCTCCTAACAATAGTTTAATAGTGGCATATAAAATTCAGGTTTTGAAAATAATTCATCATTTTCTGAAAGGGCTTTGGCTCACACTCCAGAATAACTAAAATCTCAACCCTGACCTCACACTGAAGTCTGAACACCCTCCGTATGCTCTGAAATCCTTTAACGTGTTTCCCACTTTTAGACCTTCCCTTACACACTAACTACCGTCGCCTCAACGGGTGCTTTCGGCAAGCACGGACGGCTGTCAGCAACAACGCGGTCCAAAACCACTGGGACCAGCAGCTTCCGCAACATCGAGTGACATCCCAGATCCTACTTGTGTTAATAGTTGTTGATATCTCTCCACAAGGGTTTCTTAGTGACCACTATCATTTACTTCAATTCAGACAGGCTCCGAGTCCAAATAAGCAGCTTGCTGTGATCTTTTGCATCAAAAGGGCGATAGCTATTATTTTCCGATGACTGCCTGAATTGAAAGCAACAAAACATGCTAACCCAGAATTGCTAGCAATCAAATATATGACCCCACAGTACTCTAATGATCTATCCATCATTCAAAATCAATTCAAAAGAGGTCCCAGCTTTTAAATGTGGTACAAAAACCATATATATGAGCTGTATTAAAGTTTTTAGTAAATAACTAAAAGCATTAGGCTTTTTCTTTTTCATATTAAAGTCTCCTGGCTTTATTTTATCATCACAGATGAACTTAATCCCAATTACAAACATGTCACCTAAACGGACAGATTTGAATTTAAAACTCAGGCACAAAATAGAGTCTCCTTTCACAGCCATGAAGGTTTCCTATGCATTACTGTCCTCCTCACCAGCCCACCATGCTGGGCACAATAGGTATAATTCCCTTTCTACTGCAAGAAAAGTGGAATTGAGGAAGTAAAAATCTATGCAGGTGGAAGCATTAGAGTATTCATTAGGTTAATTTTTTTTTTTTTTAAAGAGATATCTATTTTCAAAACGTACTTGGGGAAAAGAGAAGAGACCATATAGAGCCTAAATAAAGCCTGAACCACCGTACATCCTTGGTGCTCTTTCCTTTAAGTGTGAATGCTGATCAAGGTTTGAAGCCAGAAGAGCAGTGAACAGAAGAGGTTAACACTGACCAAAGAATATTTTGGTGAAAGAGTTATTAGAAGTTCAATCAGCTCAGCTATGGCAGGCAGAGGTGGGTTTTGTTTTTTTTTAAATCTCATTCCAAATGAGCACAGATATTCCCAAATGCAAACCAGTCTTCAAATACAAGTCTACACTGTTAAACGGTATTACCATTTACTTTCTCTGATAATGCTATACTCCTCAGGCCACTGTTATAAAAAGATGCTGCAGTTAAGGTCAGCTTACCTCATTGTTTTTGCAGACACACATAAAACTTGTAATGCATTGGCCAACACATAAAAGGCCTAACAATATATTATCACGCTCTTCTGTATGCTATTACTTTTAGCCAGCGACATATAATTTCTGTCTGGAAAAGATACTGGGTATGGCCTGTTCAGCACTTCTGTCCAACAGAACTCTCCCCTATAAATCTGCGTTCCAGTGTGTGACTAGTGAAGACACTTTATTACAATACTTCATGATATCAATATTTTAGAGCAATATATTCTCATGTCAAAAATACCAAAGATCTGTGACTTGAACTCATCAAATAGAATCCATCAATATAGAGACTAGGTTAGAAATCTAATTTATTTCATGCATCACCTGAACATTGATGGAAGGAAAAAAAAAGAAAAAAAGATTCACTTGTGTGAATAAGCCATTTATTTCGTTGTATATAAGAAAATAGAGTAACACTTCTAACTCTAACCAAAATAATTATGCATTCATGCGCTTAGACACTAAATGAATGTTTCACATCCACTGACAGCAACTGAAGATTCCCACTAGCTCTCACAGCTTGGTCAGCGAGTCTTTTTGTCTACAAAATGTATGCTACCTTTCATAGCTAAGCTACAAGATGGACGTGTTTCATTTTGTTTTGTTTTTTTAAATATGCTCCACATACATTCATAAGTCTTATTTAATCTGGTAAGTAAGAACTGATCTGCTTTCAACAGAAATATGGGGATTAACACTCTACGTTATGAAAACAGAGGCCACTGTATAGCTCAGAGTACAACTGAATTTCTATTACAAGTTCCATTTGTCACTACTATGAATGTACTAAAAAATTAATCTTTTATTAAAATTTGATAAATTTGTTAATATGAAGTTTTTCTACCCAGGTCGAGTTTTTGCCTTTCGATGACACCACACTGGAAGTGGGAGCGCACAACACTAAAAACTGCTAGAGACTCCCTAGCAAGGGGTAACTCCATTCAGCCCAGTACTCCAGTACACTTGCTGCTGGTTAGCCTGGACTCACTCAAATGATTTCAAAAGCCTGTATTCAGTTCTGTTGGATTACTTCTCCTCTAGTGCAATATTTTAATAAATTGGAATTCGCTGAAACCACTGTGGTATATTTGAGTTCACCTTCATTTTACAGCGCTCCTCAGCAGCCAATAGCGCCCTATCGCCGTCCAGCTGAGCCTTAACTGACCAGCGTGTTTCAGCGCCAGCAAATGTTACAGAAAGACGAAAACTGGAAGCCTTAGGGCAAATCCTCAAATACCAGAGCAACATGATACAAAGATGTCCACAGCTGCATCAGGCAGATGCTTTACAAAAACAGAAAAGCCACCTGCTACTCTCAGGAAGCCTCCCAGGAGGCGAGCAGCCCTGCAGACCTCACCGCCGGAGCACGGTCCTCGCTCACCGGAGACCCCTCCGCCAGGCAAACGCAGGCGAGGGCGTTAATCAGGCTCACCTCCCGGCAGCTAGGAAAGTGCGCCTGGATTTCTACTCGATCTTGTTAAGTGACACTTTAAAACAGACAGAACAACAGGATTAATGGTTATTCTACTCATCTACCTGAGGGCAACACCCACAACAGGATTATGTTCAACACCAGCAAAAGCTCAGCAGCACATTTAAACGAGGCTAGGGTTTGAGACAGAGCGGTTAAGATGACCAGAAAATTTACATCTCAACTAAGATGCAAGATGTAAATAAATGCCAGAGATTTCGCTCTCCAGTGGTTATTTTGACTAAATCAGCTCCACTTAGCAGATGTGATTTCACAATATCAAAAAGCCCCGAAGATTCATAGTAAACTCCCAAACGAACATTTTGACACTAAAGATTTTCCTCATTGTCAATTTTATATTTTTGTAAGTAACACTTTTATATTAAGTAAGTGTTAAAAATTCAGACTTAGGATCACAGACTCAGGAAAAAAGTTTTCTTCAGGGAGGAGTGCTAAACTTGTCTTTGAATCCTATGCTTGCTCTGAATCCAGGTCGCATAGGAAATTACTGTAATCTGTCTTCCTTTCTAACCGGCAAATCATTGTATGAACCAATTTTATAGTTTTAATTGTCTGTAGTGACTAATTTACCATAGCTTTATATTGCAGTAACATATAAATGCACCTAACAAACAAGGCTGCAGCTGCTGATAGAAATTTTTCACAGCTAAAATGCACTCTCTTGGGCATAACAAAATAGAATAAAAGGTCGATACTGTGGCAAAAGGAGAACTTACCATGGATACCTTTATCAGTCTCAGTCCATGGGAATGTTAAGTCAGCCAGATAAACACACACACACACATATATGTATGTACATACACACACATATATAGATATATATCATGAGGCAAGCAATACTCTATATCTTAACACTTGGCAACAGCAAGGTACTCTCTCATTTGAGACAGTCTCTCTACCTAAGTAAACACAGTTGAGTATGTTAATCAGGCATATATTCTTATGTATACATATATATGTGTATATATATGATTTGCTTAAGATTCCCACAAACACAGATTGATAAAGTATCCATGATATATTCTCCCTTTGCCACAGTATCAACTACATATACACACACACAAAGTATACACATGCACTCCTGAAGCAAAATTCACTCAAAGTAATTCAGAAATTCATTATCTATTAAAGATGATAAGTAATTAAGCATTTTGTTGCCAATAATTCCTTCTTTTCACCCTCAATGTGTAATTTCCTCAAGCTTTATTTCTTTTTAATCAGCTAATCAGCATCTAGTCCTTGCGATAAGACTACAGTATATGTAGTCTCATATAGTCTCCAATACTAATGAAGGTTTGGAGGTTTTTTTCGCCTCAGCTAGAACCCCAAAATGTGCATGACTTAGCTTGGTGGCTCAGTGAAACAGGGGAACGGAAATACTGTGCTCTCCAGTTTTTCACCTCAGCTCCTCCAGCCTACCCTTCCCCTCCGCACCCACCTGCTGCTTATTCTGTTGAAGTTGAGAGAATTTTCTGCTCGTCGCTGAAGATGCCGATACACAATTTACATGGTAGCTACAACCTTTGTCACAAGCATATTGATTCTACACCTTGATCCCACGATATTTCAAGCGGAGTAGCACTAAAATTAACTACTCTTTAGTGCTATATTAAAAAGATCAGTAGATTCCCCTAGGATAAAAAGTTAACATAACAAGACAACAGAACGTAAGCCAAGTGATGCGACTTGCAGAGGGGGCCCGTGGGCTTCTCACCCCTCCTTACGCGCTGGCAGCGCCAACCATCGACTCGGGTAGATGCTCCAGCAGCAGCTGACAGCGCTGAGACCCAGGGTCTTTAATTAGTGATTTACTACAGCTTGTAATGAATACCACAATTTTATAATTTACCTTTTCCAAGGAGCTACTCCCCATACACGAAGAGCAACAACGACTTCCTTTGTGCTTCCTTCCGAGTCAGCACACGCCAAGGAGAAGCTTACAAAAACCGCATTTGTTTCAGCCTATTCTTACAGGCACCTAGCCTAGAATAACTCATCTCACTATGACAGAGCGAACCGTCACACTCAGATCTTACTTCCCTAAATCTTTTAGGCCCACACTTTTATTCTAAACACTGTTACCAAATATTAATCCATTTATTTCAATCCATTTATTTTTTAATTTAGACTTGAACTTCCCAATCTTCTTTGGAACTACTTTTCTGAATTTATAGGGCTCCCCAGGAGGCTACATATCAGTGATAAACAAAAAATTTCCTTTGCCTTACCGTCTGAAATTTACTGCTGTGTCTCCAGGAAACGTTGAAACGTTGGCATGACAAATGGTCCATGACTTAACGGCACTTTAGCATACCACAAGGGTTAAAGCTGAAGGTTTTAAGCTTTGCTGAACCAGCCCACGGCTGCATTAAAGATTCAGTATTTCAGAGCTGTAAACTACAGTTTATTCATTTCTCAGTCATAAGTTAAGTACAGATGCCCAAGTTCTGGCATAAAACACTAAAGCTAGTAATTTTTATTTTCAAGTCTGAGCTGTTGAGCTGTTGCTTAAATGTAAAACTGCAATCAAATCTGTTTCAGAAAGTGCAAAGAAATGGAACAAGATAGTGCTGAGCACTCTGCATTTTAAGCTAAGTTTGAAAAATCAGCATATTTTCTAGTGAAGCTGAAAACCTTTCAGCCTCTCAAAAGGAGTGCATTTTGCTGTGCTTCATGACCAATCATTTATTTTCCATTTGAGCAAACTGCAAAATACAGAGAGATTTAACAAGAATAGGCACTCATGGCACTGTGATCCTGCTAGCTAGCTACAAACGATGCTGTTCACAGAAACAGCAAATACATAACTGGCTTGGGAGCTAGGCACACATCTTGTCTTGTACCTACTGCAACGGTTAAAGAAAACTACAGCTCTGCGCAAAGCTCCTGTCCCATTTAGCTGCGTTTTCAATGCATTTACCCCGGCACTATTGCCAAAGTTGTCAGAAGTAAGGCGAACCTGCCACCGGTGCAGGTCTGCGCAGGTGATGCTGGCAAACGCTTCCCGCTCTGCTGTTTCCCACCAGCGAGTATTTCAAACCCCATACATCTTAAAAAGCCCATTCCTATATTGGATGGATGTTGTGAAGACACACAACACAGGGTTAGAGAAGCTAGCTGTTACGGCAATGAGGTTATATAAGCACTATGATTAGATATTTATCACCATTTCTATCATTCTGAAGACCTGAAAAGAAATCACATAAATACAATAATCTCCTATCTTTCATTATTCTGTGATTCAGATATGATGGATATTACAGACAAATGGGATAGTCAAAGATCGGTGCATCATTCTGTGTTATATGTACCTTTATATGGCTAAGGAGAGTCACTAGGCTTTCCAAAAGGAGCTGAAGTACCTCGGAGCTAAATAAATGCAAATCCTTGTGAATGTAATAAACCTGAAGAAGTCAAACCCTTACTGACTTTAAATTGGCCAAACTTAACCGTACTGTGATCTGTACAATGCAATTCACATCACAAGGTAGATGATACCTAAAATTCCCTCCATAATAACTTTTCATAAAAGACCTAAATGCAAACATTTAATTTCATAAAATGTCCAACTCTGCTTTTAGAGTCTGAAGATCTTCTGAAAAGATTTCTTTTAAAGCAAATGTGTTCTATTTATAGGAGTTACGCTTCAATATATAAAAAATAGCCAGAAGAAATAATCTAAGAATTCCATCACTGACAAACTACTAGACAAACTTCAATATATCCACCCAGCAAGAAAAAGAAGCTGGAAAAGAAAAGAAAAATTAGAATCTACCTGTCCACATCAGAGCATCAGTGACAACAAGAATTCTTTTTATAAAACTTACATTATATGGCACTAAAGTAAATGAACACAAAGTTTTGTCTGAAACCATAACTATTGGCATAAAAATGTGCCACCTCATTGCTACAAGTGTTTATATCTGCCACACATATGTTCACATACTGAGACAAAGCACACTAAGGTGAATAAAAAGACTGCCATTGATTCCAAATGGCAACAGAGCACGCAGAGAACAGAAGCACACTAAAATTCAGGAAGTTTGAGCAAGTCATCACAGAAACATTGGTACCTATCACAGACGACATGCAACAGGCATTCTGAATTTAATTACTGACAGCCTGTTTGGATACTGTTTTGTCCCACCAGCATTGTCACTGATCACAGGAAAGAAGAAAGTGAAGCAGGTAAGTCTACTTTAAACTAGTAAGTACAGCTTCGCTCTTTGCTGCTTTTACTTTCGTTCCTAGTGAAAATCATACTGTAGAACCACCTGCTTACTTTCTTATATATATATAGTTCAATGTAAGTATATATATTTATAAGCTATTTTACATTATACACATATATACAAAAAACACTAGAGTTTTGTGCTAGGTAAGCATTTGTAAGAATAGAAAAACTAAATGGTTATTTTGGAGGTTGCACCCTTCTCAAAGACCAGAGATGTATTACTTAGGTTTAGTAGTAAGTCATAAAATGTGCATAAAGCAAACTCAATGCAATATTTACTGCTCCCTACCATATGAATTTAATTTCTCCAACAGTTGTAACACTGCTAAAACACGCATGCACCTATGTTACTGCACCTACAAAAAAGTATGGCATGGAAGCAAAACCATGGAAATCAATCTACTACTAAACAATGTGATGCAATATGTGTTTGGATGTGATGTTTGTAAGTGCCATACCTATGCTCTCTCAAAACTTGTTCAGATATGGAACCACTGTAAAAATGGCATATCATAAAGAAGTTGATTTTCTGTGACTTTGTCATGTGTGGAAGCACACATATCAACACACTCACACAAATAGCCAAACATCTTTTTCAAAGTTAGAACCAATTTTTCAGATGCTGAATTTCTTGTAGTTACAGACTGCTCAGCAGAAGACAGCTAAAACATCCAGTCGTAGATCTCTTGGCTAGAAGGCAGCTGGACACATCCCCCATCGCCCACAGACAGCAGGTCTGAGATGCTCATAGCCCTACATGAACATTGGTTGGTGAACAACTTCCTACCAATATAAAAGAAGCAGGCACGTGAAGAAGAGAAATTAACTTAAGGATTCATTGAAGAGTTAAATAATGCAGCACAAGCCAGGAAATGTCCAAAAAAAACCCCAAAACACAACAACAAAAACAGTAATAAAACTGAGACAAGAACAGAAGCCACCTAGGATTAGCTAAATTCAGAGATGATTGCCCATAATTTTATGTCAGTCATGAGAGGAAGTGTGAGATCATTAAGTTTTGTGACACTGCATGCCTGAACTCAACTAGTAGTAGGGATTAAACTTGCAAAAAATCAATATTGATCAGATGTATAACAGAGATCACCTGCAATTTAGAGAACATAATACTCTACTAGAATTCAATGATGTATTTGAAGATTAACATTTATTTAAATTCTGCTAAATCTGCCAAGGAAGGTAGCAGCCATGTGGCTGGCCAGATTAGCTCCAGAGAAATAAAGTTATTAGTCATCAGCACCAGTGATTCATCTCACTAGGCAGCCGCACGGGTGCTAATAACCATACGTGTACTAGATGCGTACTATTAACGCACAGCCACAAGCAGGCAGAGAGACCCCTCCGCTCAGCGGCAGTGTGGACTCAGGTCACTAGTCACGAAACCGCCCTGGGTCACTGTCCTACTGCTTGAAACACCTCATTCACTTGTCTGAACACAAGGAAAGCTGTCCTTAGCACTTAACTGCTTCTGAAAGTCCTACTGCATTGCTGCATTTTTAGTTGCCTAGATACTTTTAAAATGTTGTCATATATCATATATTGTTTAATTGTTATGGTTAAAAAGAAAAAAAAAAAAGGATCAGTTAAATTCCTAGACATGGAAAGGTTATCAACATACAGACAAAGAGAAAATAATCTGGCCCGCCTCTATGGAAGGGGCAGAGCTACCCGAACCCCTAACCCACTTCACCAGTTGTTACTGGTCACAGCAAGGGAGCTGCCGAGGCAGGAGGCTTCACACCCGCAAGGGACGGCGGGCAGCTCCGCAAGGGGCCGGGGGCAGATCCGCCTCTCTATCCCCGTGCTGAGAACATTCGGCAGGGAAGAAATCCTAACAAATCACGTCTGGCATAATAGGGTAATAGGGCAGCTATAAATTTGGTTCTGCCAGGAAGCAAGAAATATAGGACAGAAATAAGACAGAAGATTATGGCTGTATACTAATGAAGCGGTGGTAATGGAATAAGACCAGACAGGAGCGTTACTAAAAATAGCTCTCCTAGCTTCTGAGGAGGGTTTCATACTTAACAGGGAAAATCATCACATAGAAATCCAGAAGCTCACTGTTTGAGGGAACACTTTGACAGAAAAACAAAGAAGGCAAGAGAATAATGGTACAGGCGTAGTAACAAAAGTGCTATTATCTCAAAGCAAACACTAATTAAAAAGATCTGGGGATCATCACATACCTCTCCAAAATTTCTGTCATCAACAGCCTCTATAATTCTTTTACTTAGGGCAGTTACTGCAAAAAGACTAAGAGATAAAATAAAACATTATAAAATTCAAGGAACTCTTAAGTAGCGGCTCATTTTGCATTATCTTGATCACACCACGCTGGGAAAGCAGACCATTAATCCTCTGCCAGGAGGAATGGGTGCTGCTTTATTGCAGGATGATGCTCTAATTGTCCTTGCTGCAAGAGCAATCACTCATATCGCAAAGCACTTAGCCCACAACTAAGTAAGAGGCAGTTGCTTCACAGAAAACTGTGAAAGGTTTCTATAATATGTTTCTTTGAAACAAAGTACTTTGAGAAGCTAATGTGAAACAGATGTTTCCGGATTACCCTAGAGAATGCAAAAAGACATATTTCATCATTATGTGGAGTAAGATATTACCCAAGGCAAATGCTGGTAATAAAGTTTTCCCAGATGATTCCTGTTGATATTACAAATATATTATCTTAAATATAACAAGACCTTAATTGTCATAAATGAAGCAAGCACACTAATTTGCTAAAAGAAGGTAACAGCAAGCAACTAGAAAGCATAGCTATAAAAGCACCTGTGAAAAAACTGACAGGTTCGCTGCGCAGTTTGTAGGATGCAGAGGCTTGCATACCTTCTTCAAACAATTTCCTTGTCTCTAACGAGTCCCAAACTCAAAAAGACTTATTTCCTACGAGAGATGGAAAGCTGGGATCTTGGTCATTCCAAGGAAAGGTCCGTAAATACCACAGACTCTTCATATATCCCTCAAGAGTCTCCCAGTTTTCCTGTACTATGATTTAATCTGGCCAGTTATGTAGTCAAAAGACAAAGCTATTTTTGAGGTTGTGTTCTGTGGGAAATCTAATAGGAACTCCTGGTTTGGAAAGGTTGGAGCACAGGAGAAGAGGTGCAAGGAATAAGGAATTTTGAGTCAGCAGAGGTTTGAGTTACAGTCCCACATGAGCACTGTTACTAAGGACCCTGATTTTTGACAAAACCATGGTATTCCCTCACCATTCCAGAGATGACAGTATTGTCTAACTGACCAGTTTCTCTCTAATACCGCCAAGAAATCTCTTGAAAATCACGTGTGGGAGAACTGATCCTCCCGCCCCAGTTGTAACAAGGCCACAATTTAACTCCCACCTGGGTGCCCGGCGAGCGGGGCCGTTCCCGGTCCTCCCCGGAGGAGGGTGGGCAGCTCGGTACTGCCATCTCCCCCAGGCGTCGTGATCGCGGCGGCCGCAGTCGGTGCTGCTCCCACGCGAGCGGGGCCGCCGGGACCAGGAGCGGGGAGACGGCTGCCCCGCATTTCTCTTTTATGTTGAGCACGTCTGACGCAGTAGAAAACCAGACCAAGTAATTAGTCTTTAAAAAGAGACAAGGCATAGTAATGAATGAATATAGGGCCCATATAAATCAGACTTAGCACTTTTCGTTTTACGCTCAAGAATTTCTAAACAAACACCTAACTTTCTGGCTTGTCGCAGAGGGGCTGCTAAGCTGCTTTCTCCTCCAGGGCGTTGCTTCTCCTGAGACCACGGTTCTGCTCTTCTTCCACAGCTCTGACATCAGAAGTAGATTTGGGTCAGGGAGCTTGAATTTTCTGAATTTCTTGCGGACATTGCAATCCACCTGGGAAACTCTGTTATTTGGGAGAACGTGCAGATTCATGACGCAGTGATCTGCAAGTCTATAGCAGATCCATAGAGCCTAAGAAAACCCATCAATACGACACAGCTTGTGAAGGAGACACACACCTACTACTGATTTGTATCGGCCGTCAGACCCCCGACCCGCTCTGGCAGCCTGGCTTCTTGGTTTACTTGTGCAGTTATTTTTGCTGGGGATCCTGCTCCTCACCCCGCCAGAGTCGGCGGCCGCCTTTCCCAATCTGCAACGCTTTTGCTGGGGGGATTTAAAGATGTAAAACCTTTATATAATGACTAGAACAGAAAACCATTTCCCCCTTTTTTTAAACTGCTAGAGAAATAATGATTATACATATGGCTTAAATACTTAAATGTTTCGTGTCTGTAAGATACGAAAAAGTATCAGCCAGTATAGGAAAACATAAGCATGCAAGAAAAATACACTATTGTCAGACTAGTATTTATGATGCTATGTTCTATTACACATTTTTTCAGGGGCATTAACGCAGCACGGAAGAATGATTGCTGCTATATCGCTGCAGGAAAGTTTGTCTGGAGATCACAGCACTGCATTTTTATGCCTCTCTAGCAGCCACCAGTACGGATGCTGTGCTCATCTGAAGCCAACAAATCCACTTTTCTTTTTTTCTTTTAAACTCTTTTTCAGCTGAAAGCATGAAAAACAAAATGGCATTTCCATTCTGAGATTAGTGGCTAAAAATTTTTGAACAAACATTTCTGAGTTTTAATCTCAGTAATATTTCAATGTATTATTTATATTTATCCAATCAGTTGAAAAATCCTCTGTCATTACTGTCATACCATATTCCTAAAGCAAAGCAGTATTGCAAGAAGTTATTCTGCACTTCTAATAACTATTTCCATTTTAAAAATCCACGGAACAACAGTGTTTACTACAATCAAAACAGAGAGTACACACAGTTTCAAGGGAGTATTTGTTAAGTTACAATAAGAAATTAATGAACATGTTTGCCTCAGAACTAAATAAGCTAAAAGCTTTTTTTATGTTTATTTTCAGCCTACTCTACAGTCTCGTTTCTCTCGCATACATATATGTTGCTGAAGATCCAACAGGATTTCATAAAAAGCACCAATCGATGTGACAAAATTTTTTACATTTATAAATGTAAAATGTGCACAGTTTATGAAATACTTGCATTTTTATGTCTCCAAGAGCTTTTTTCTGAAATTCCAGAATCCTTTGAGCCATTATTTCTATAGTATATACAGGCTTAAAAATTATGAACATGCAGACATAAACATGTACTTTTTTTCTTCCTTTCAAGTTATTAGCAAAAAACACTATTTCCATATAACCAAGGATATCTTTTAACTCTGAATAAAGTCAGTCACTTCATGATTTTAGTAATGATCACTAGATGATACAAGTTAGAGGTATTGATCTTTATTCTAGCTAAATGAAGCTGAACGTGTAGCTTCCAGACTGGTGAAGCAGCAGGAACTTTCACAGATACGGGTGAATAGAACTTTATTTTTAGCATTTGATTCTTCTGAACACTCCAAAACGCATATGCACAGCATAGATTGCCTTGGAAACTGCCGTGCTACCTCAAAACGAGAAGCTAAATTAAGAGAGCACTAATTACAGAACAAGAGCCCACCAACTCGAAATTGATGTTACGACACCATCATTTCATTATTAACATTATTGTTAATTTAAAAGAAGAAAATTAAATCCTAGCAGACAAATCATATTTTTGCACCACTTTCTGGCCTTATATGGATGAACTTTTAACAACTCACCATTACTTACCAGTAACGGAACCGAGCAGTTACAACCAAGTTTTCTCCTTTGGCTTTATACCTAGTTTCGGTACCTGTTTCACGCCGATGATCCTGCAGGTACAAAAGCAGAGCCACTTGGCCAGTCCCCGTGATAAAAGACTACTCTCAAACAATGATGCAGCTGAATAATAGCTCTCAGTCAGGGTGATGACATCTCGCTAAAGTATTATTTTAGGAACCAGGAAAACATTATCTCAAATGCCTGCCAGAATAAAGGCAGGCAACTACTCGAAACTGTTTCACAGAAAGGAACCAGAAGAGTCACAAAAAGGGAATTCCTGGATTTTTTAGAAATACCTTTCCAGTGGTCCACCTAGGCTCACATTGTTTTTCCTCTTTTTGCTATGAAAAGTGCCGTCATTTTCAGAAATACCAATCCTGCATATATATATATTAAAGCACAGTTTCTTCCATTATAACTTCAACCTAGGGATTTCCCACCACAGCAGCTCGGACAGAAACAGGCTCCCAGGCGCTACGTATCACGAGGTCTGAAAAGGCACAACAACAAATGAAAAAAGTCACAAGTTTATAGGAAGTATTTGCAGCTGCTAAGTACCAGACAGGAAACCAAACCCATTTGCAAAAACAGCTGCAGTTGTATTTCTAACATATAGGGGGAAAGCCTGAAATTCCTGATAGGAATGATTATGACGGATCACGTCTCGCCGTCCCCCAGGTCTCCTCGCCGCGCAGGCACTGCACCACGCACAGCGCAGTCCCTCCACAGCCTTTCTAACGGAGCTATAGGGCTTTTTAAGGCAACTGGATATAATCTGCTGTTATACAGGCCATCCCCAATTAGTATAGGTCCACATACAAATTTTGCAAAAGTCATTCTTCCTTCTATTTTACAATGTTAAGGTACATACTATGAGCAGTTTATCATTCTTATTTTTCCACTTTATCCATTTAATGTTTTTATTACTTTTAGCTAAAGAGCTATCTCAGCAAAGATTTTTTTATTGCTTTGACTTAAAAAAAATTTTTTTTGAGCATATTTTAGAATCTGTCTTTTAAACCATCCAACAGTGTAATGCTGCTTTGGTTTTATCCATTAAATGGCAAAGAATGAATGAAAAGGAAATATGAAAAATATTAGAGAAGCTATTTTTTCAGATTTATAACATCTATATTGCTTTCAATACACACTTTCTCTGGGATTCAACCTTAAAAAAATCAAAAAAGCATTTTTCATACACTTTCACAGAAATAAATATTTTAGTGGAACATGCCAATTTTCACTAAATCTTCAACTGGAAAACACAGAAATGAGTAATTATGACTTCCTTGGATTTTGATAGCTATAATAAAAAATTCTTTATAATAAAATTCAAAGTGTTTTCATACATTATGTTCAGTTTTATCTACAAGTACTTCAGTATTTTAATATAAATGTGTAAAGAAAATTGAGTGGAACCAGATGACTTCAAACAATTTCATTTTAAGTATGCTGCGGGTTGCAAACCTGAGTTTTAAAAACAGCCTTTCCTAGAGGGAAGGAGGAGACTATATGCTCTGGGAATTCTTTGATTTAATTATTTTTTCCCCCTGAGTTTTTCATGTTAAAATTTTTAATGATTTTCTTCAGTTCTGAATTAAAATGCCTTTTCTCTAAATAACAGAATTTTGAAAATTGGGTTTTGTTGAGCTCCAAGCACGGTCCAAGCTGCCGACGCAGAGAGGCGGCCGAACGGGAGGGGGCCGAGCGCGGCGGGAGCCCCACGGCACTACGGACACTGCCGCGACCTCCCGCGCGGCCGGCTGCGGGCTCCGCGCTCCGCCGCCCGCCTCCCGGCCGGCCAGAGGGGCAGCTTAAACCGGGAGGTCCAAATCCTGCCCATTAATCACCTTTCGCTGTGAATAAACAGGAGGCTCAGGAGTTAGTTAAGGCACATGTCCAATTAGTTTAATTGGTATCATCAGGTGCGCTAGTGGTGTGGGAGGCCAGGAGAGGCACACGGCTGCTCCGGGAGCCGCGCGGCGCCTCACACGGGGCGCGCGCGCACACACACACACACAC
>NW_020450085.1:442150-491718 GCF_003343035.1 Apteryx rowi | reverse complement strand
AACGCTGCGCTCTGGCAAACCATAACACAAGGCAGCCGACACCAACTGAGCCAAATTTATCCTCGCACAGACCCAAAATACTTCTCTCCGAATGMATTTAGCTCAGTCTCAAAGCCTTGTATTACAAGCATAAATCAAGCAGAYGTGGAAACCCCCGAGAGCTTCCTGCCCAACGTTTCTGAAGATATTTTTAATACGCATAACTTGCGAACTGAAACCAGTGACTTCGGTGTATTCGCTTGGACGGATTAGTACAGTAGTGACAACGGAGCCGCCGTCTCCTGTGGCTATTCGCGGCCTGGACCGTCTGGAAAAGTTGCTTTCGGGCTGCTCCRGGTGCCCGGCGCGCCCTGAAGCAGCTCGCGTGGCACCAGCGCACTCCGCTGAGCCGCGGGGACCCTGCCCAGCGCAGCCCCCGGCTGCGAGCGCGGCCGAGCAAGCGCGCGCCCCCGGGCCGCCCGCCCGCTGTTCACGCTTCGCCTCCCGCGGCCGCTGCAGCAACCACACTGAACGAGCCGCGCAAATCCCACCCCAAAATCATTCTTTCCCGTTAGACACTGAAGGGCATTAGATTGCTGTTGGACAGTCTCATCCCATTTAATTATGAACACTAAAAATATCCATGTCTTTGGGGAGTTGTTTGTTTTCCTTAAATACTGTCACCACATCTACAGTGTTTCTCTAGAAAGTTAACCATTTGGAAAAYGCTCGCGGAGACTCTCGGGAGACTCTCAGCAGTACGGCACGGATAGCYGGGAAGCCATGGCACTCTCCTACAAATGAGGCAATGCCAGTTTTTAAGACGTCTGCTTTTCTGCACAAGACCTAACTCGGTGGTGGAAGTTGATATATTTGTTCACAGCTAGGGGAGCTATGAATGGCAGAGCAAGGA
Organism: Apteryx rowi; assembly: GCF_003343035.1. NCBI lineage: Eukaryota > Metazoa > Chordata > Aves > Apterygiformes > Apterygidae > Apteryx > Apteryx rowi. The sequence goes on along the minus strand of NW_020450085.1, from coordinate 490,826 downwards.
GGCGGGCAGCTAAATAAAAGTTGAATTGTGACAGCTAGCGCACAAGAGCTTATGAAACTTAGGCACAAGTTTTGGAAGAGGATCCCAGGATCATTAGGCTGGGTAACAGCAATGCAGGTCATCACTTCTGCAAGCCTGATGCAGATGCGAAACACAAGCTATCACTGTCAAGACTACTGTCAAAAAAGACAGTAACAAACAGTAACTCAATACTAGCAGGAAGAAAATGCGATTGATCAGTATGAAAAAGGGCACGCACACACAAAAAATGCAGAAGATGGGATCACTGGTTAGAGAAAATTCAGTTTCTTTAAACACTATATACTTACTTCAGTAAGAGACGGTCTAGCTTGCCTCCAGGAGTATTGGTAAATATTTTATAGTCTTCTATCATGTCTAATATTGTATATTATTTATGATGAGATTTTAAAATATTTTTCTTTTAAACTCTGTGCAGAATGATGAYTGACTATTCATTAAAGAACAGATTTACAGATTATCTTCAATTTCTTCAGATTGGCTCTTTTCATAATTGCTCATACTGACAACTCAAAATTTCACACCTGAGGAACAACGGAACAGTTTCACAGCTGATCATAAGGTTCATTATTCCTAACATAAATGTGTTCCCCACACTTACAGTACGTAAGAAAAACAATCATCTAAAACTGTTGAGACAGAGATGGATATTCAGCATAAGCATTCATATCTATCAGACATTAAAGTTCCTGATTTTGATTAAAGTGCAGGAAAGTATATCAAGCTTTTAAACAATACAGATTGGCCAACAGAACCAGCTAAGAAATCTGTTGTACAGGCACCAACACCAACTAGACACTGGAGTCTCCAACTCTTTCCTAATTGTCCTTGAATAGAAAGATTTCCAGCTTTTCCTCTCGCCTCACTTTCTCTCTGTTGTGAGATGATTAAAAAAAAAGGTGAAGGAACCAGTGTAAATTATCAAGATGATCTGATCTTTTGAACTACACTGTAGTAGAAGATAGACTACAGTGTGAATACAAAAGGTTGCAGTTTTACTCTGTGAAGAAAAGGATTTGCCCAAGAGAGCAGATACTTACCACCTACAAGAAGAACGTTCTCACTTTCATTACTATCTGAAAACACTGAAAGGCAGTTCTAGTCTCAAAAGAGATTATTAACATTGCATCTTCTTATGCAACAGGAACCTCATGTCTTCCTCCTTCAGTGATGAAAATAGCTTTTGTAATTTTTTTTAATACTTTCAATGAAGGATCAATCCAGGTTGGGGCAGGGGAAAATGTAGATGTTCTTCTGCCCTAGGCACCACCTTCATATACATTAATGTTTCTGTGGCAGAGGTAAATTTTCATTTACTGTATCAGATTTTCACAAATGCAATTAAAGGTAGGATATCTGAGCACAAAAGATGACAGTGAATTTCACATGTACATCTTAAGGGAAAACGTAACATTTATGTTTTTTATTCCTACACTAAGAAATTTTATTTTGGAATCCATGCAGGCACAAATAATTAATTTTATAATAAACCTCCAAAGTAGCTCTATACTTTAGCTTTCATAATGCTTTTATACTAACACTGTTGTTTGAAAGCACTATCACCCTGTAATGTCAGATAATTCTGACGAGCGCTAAAATGACAAATCTGATTAAACAAGTGAACAACAGTGAAGMTAAGATTATTCTAAATTGGAAGAAATTGCAGTAGGAGAGATGAGCAAGATGTCAAAAGGTGACAGGAGTCTCTCAATTGATACAGGAGCATAGTAACTCCCCAAGGGGCTACACGCAAGGCACGGTGGACTAGAGGAGACATTTCAGAGATGCAGAAATCTATACAAGCCCTTGTTCCTCCCAAGGGCCAAACTGCAAAGATTTCCTTAGTGCTCTTGGTCGAAATTTAAACTTATTGCTGTTCCATATGAAACTCGTTATTTCATTCTCACTCTGGAAGACAAGCTCCCCCCCCCATCTGAAAGGAAAAAAAAAAGAGACACACAAGTTTTTATAATGAAAGTATATATAGCTTTCTCCTCTAATTGAAAAGAAGTGTCATGATTTTTCCTTTGCACCTGGAATATATAGGCTCAAAATCCTTGAATAAACAAGCAAAAAACATGCTCTGGAACATATATCTTATAGATAGTGGGGCAGCCACAAACTTGAATTTGAATTTGGGGTACAGAGAAGTTTAATACCATACTTGCGGCAATGGTGTGAGCTCCTTTAACTGCCCGGGCACCGYGTTTAATGGCTGAATGGGAAGCTGCCGAATCCGCTGCTTTTCCCCAGCTGCCCCAGCAGAGTTTGAGCCATTCAGACAGATTTGAGGGCCTACTCATAAAAATTCATCTCAGCTCCTCCAAGTGTGCAAGATGGCATTCAGACACTTGAAGAGCAAATTATATTCTTTTGTCCTCCAAAATTAATGTGAAAAAATTCAAAAGGTGTTCAAAATGGGTGGCTGCGCCAAGCTTCAGAGCGCAACAACGGGCGAGAGCAGGCGCAGACGAAAACCAAAGAGCAGGACAAGGCAGCGGAGCGCGAGGTTTCCACCCAAACCCACGGTGGGGCCAGCCTCAAGCAGCCGAGGAAACAAAAGCAAGATGGAAACTGAAGTGGACGACGCAGGGAAGTGTGAAGGCAGAAACAAAGACAGTAGCATAAGCAAAGCCCGGAGAACTCAGTAAAAAGTAATTAGGCTGTGTTAAATAAGAATAGTATTTWAAAAAATTCTTTTGAATGTAGCAGATGAAATAATTGAAATCTTCAAGCCATACTTCAAACGAACACACGCCTGTGCACRTATATCACACAAGTACCCACGCACATAAAGACAAACTATACAGACAAAAGTCACTCCAGGGATTGCATTCTAACAACATTATTATGCCAAAATCATTCCTGACTGGGGGGGGGGGGGGGGAAGAAGGTTTTAGGCTGGACTGAAGTTGTCTACAGGGCTTCATAGACTCAGTCAAGTTGGCCTCCAGCGGGCGTAGGCTGAATGTGCCTGGCGCTGCGTAACGGCACCCCGACCTTTGGGGTAACCCAGGTGAGGAGGCAGGTGGGACAAGCACACTGAGAACTGACAGGCTGGTCTGAAAGCTGCTATGCTGATTTTTCATGTGTCCTTTTAGATAAAGATGAATAAACATTGAAAGTAAGTATAAAGTAAAGTATAAGTATAGTATAAAAAGTAAGTATAAGCAGTAAATAAGTAAGTAAGTATAAGTAAGTATAAAGCGTAAGTAAGCGAAAGTAAGTATAAAGTAAGTATAAGCACTGAAAGTAACTTTGAAAGTAAGAATAAACATTGAAAGTAAGGAATTTTAATAACACCAGAAACAAAAACACAATACAAAAAACCCTAGATGAGCTAAGAGAAGAACTAGTAGTCCATACTCAGTACAAACAATAAAAAACAGGTCCTCTAACACAAAGTACCATGCAGGAAACTCCCCTTCCACAGTAACAGTTACAGAGCCCTTGGTTTACAAAGTTCATATAAAACAAGAAGCTTAAGGTATTTATAAAAAGAGCTGATGCATTTGCAGTTAGGTAATAAAAATGTAACATGAATATAAGGCCTCACATGCAATTAAGAAAATGCAAAATTCTATTATTCTTTAGCAAGAGAGGTACTTCAAAGTGGGATAAGAGTTGTTTCTCCCATCCTTTTTCTAAAGCATAAAGAAATCCATATTGGCACACTTTCCCCCATCTCCCTCCTCTCCTCTTCCCATGCAAAATTTTAAATGAAAGAGGGGCACAAAAGTGTTTTGTAAAAGAAAACTTAGTAGCAAAAAATACTTCTCCAATACACTTATGAACAAGGCAGAAAGTTCAATAACAGTCTTTTCCAGATGAGATAAATGGGTTAGACTTATAGTTTGGAATCAAAACTTCTCATTTGACTGAAAAAAAAAAAATCTCAGGACAGAGAAGTATGTGTGGATTTAGTTGATATCCCTACCCAAGAGGGTCTTCTGCTTTTTGCTTATTCTCTGAACAAATGTGTAGCACGGAGGCAGTCCTTAGGATAAAAACACTGCCAGAGCTCACACCATTTACATTTGGTCTAACAAAGTGTCTTCATCAACATACCATTCATTCTTGGAAAGGCCTCTGGGGAGAGCCTAGAAAAAAGGGGAAGAGAACCCTAAATACTTTGAATGTAATAAGCTAACATTAAATAGGACATGCTGGGGTTGCAGGTAGATCATAACAAAAGATCATTTAATCAGTAGAATTTCTCAAATTGAAAAGGCAAGTGAGAGAAAAATGAAAAGAACATATCTTGAGAAGAAAATGCATAGGAAAGCCAGTTACATAAATAAAATCACCCAAAGGAAAGTTTTCCATGATTTAAAACATTTAAATATTTTATAAATGATTTTCCAGTTTGATCAGTTAAAATACCTGAAGCAGAAACATTATGAGAAAGGACATAAAAAGGACAAAGAGGAACTGATGTTTTCTGAGAGCTGAACTCCCTCCCATTAACAAATAATTAGCATAAAACTGTCATGCAATCAAGGAAAAACGTACTGAATAGCCCTAATACTACACATTCAGCTATCCAATAAAAAATTCCTCTAAATCAGAGAAGCAGAATGTGTTTTTTCAGTAGAGCTTACTATTAACTCTATTCCCATTGGAGTTAACAACCACAGATTTGAGTAGGAGAACAGCAGTGATGTAATTCTGAAAATCTGTCATAGATCTGCAAATCTATGACTTTGCATCAAAAGCAGATGGAGACCTAACACCAAAACGCTCATTTAACTCTCTTCCCTTTGAAACGCACAGAATTCAATCCCTTGCTCTCCCACAATCTGTAGCTATTCAAAACTGTTAATATATCCAGATAAATAAAGAATGGAAAAATTTGGAGGCAGCTACAATTAAAAGATGCGGTATATCTACGGCAGTGACAGGTGACCAGTTCCTGGTCTCAGGAAGATGTCCTGAAAAACCATTTCAAGCATATATCCACTGAGGCATGTTTGAAGCTTTATTTGTGAGGATTTGAAAACCAGCTGCAGAGCGTTGTCTGCCTCACCTATCAAAGGGCACCGCCGCAACAGAAATACTGGCAAAGGTTTGGTCAGTAGTTGAGACAAAGTACTGTCCACATAAGATGAAATAGGTTTATTTTATGAAGGATGAAGAATATGTTACAAGAATCCTAAGGGATTATCTACTCAGCTTCATCAAAGGAAGACCCATGTATGTTATTAGCAGTAGATGTAGAGAAAAATTTTGATCAAGTAGAAGAGAATCTTTTCCTGAAAGGCTTTGAATAATACAAAGGTGAGATTCTTGATATTACAAAGGAAAGATTCTGCTGCAGGTAGGCAGCTGAAAAAAAAGGGGGTTTTGATTGCTCTGAATACCCAGAGCAAAATTGCAATCTGTGGTGTTTGGGGTGTTTTGATTTCACTTGGCCTCCAGAACCTGCATAAAGAAATAACTTGTTTTGTAACAAAGATAGGATATATATTTAATCCAGTTGGACTGAAACAGCAGGTACAATTCTTTCATGTTGGAAGAAAAACAGTAGGTATACAAGGTAGCTTAAAACAATAAGGAAAGACTAAACAACAGTATTCCAGAGCAAAACAGGAAAACAGCAATCAGAACAGGCATTCTAGTTCAGTAAGATCTGACACATCCATTGAAACAGTTATGCAGTAGAGACCATGTAAAATATATCCAAAACACTGATGCCCATTTCAGATATTTTAGCTCACCTTTCTACCAGTACTTACATGGTAGACATTAAGCTTCTTACAAAACTTCTATTAACATTTTTTAATTTTATATGTTCTGCATTGCAAATTATAGGAAAATGTGTAAAACTAAGTCTCAGTTTCTGCAGTACATATTTATTCACTAGAATTATAAACATTGCCTTTTAGGAGAGCAGATAGAGATATGTTAGCAGGTGACACAATGCAACCTAGGAAAAAAGAGGATGCTAAAGATGCCTCCCATTATGTTGAAAAGAGGCATAAGCAGCTGGCAGAGGGCTGCCTGTCAGAGGAGGAAACAACCTCACAAGAACTAAAGAGAGGCTTTGGGATTACAGGAAAGCAATGCAAGCCACTGAACACATCACCTGCCCTTCGACTCTTTGCCACGAATTACAGGAGGAAAAAAAACAAAACAGACCAAAAAACCCACAAAAATTCTATCTGCTCATGCTCTATTGTCAACTCTAGTGTCTCAGGTCAACTCCAATGTGATACCTGCTAAGAGTGTGACATGGAGCAGAAGAGCGAGCAGTAGACTAGAAGCTAGTGAGATCAGGCTCTGAAAAGGGCTCGTGTTCTCCTTCGGTGACCTAGGAGACAACGAGAGGTAGTGAACCATCTTACAGATTCAGCCTACAACAGCATGGAAGGCATTTGGTGCAACTCACTGACCACTGAACATCTGTTCGTAATGCACAGAACAGGGGAGCTTTCAATAACCTCACTCTTCATCTCTTATCTTTTCTCCAAGCTGAATGAAAGGAAGCAACCCTCGCTTTCTTCAAGGCAAGAAAATGAGTTTCAACTGAGAGCGGGAACCAAAACACTAAATTAAAACCGTGCAATACTTCACAAATATTTTGATGTCCAGAAAAAAACAATTACTTAAAACTGGTTTTAATCACTGCTTTCATTTTTGTTTTAGAAAGAAATTAAAAGAAAAAAAAAAAGAGAGAAACGATTGATCTGTGGTATCTTAGAAGATACTCTGCAACTAAATCTTTCACATGTTGTGTATCAGTTATTTTGATAGGCCTTACAGAAACACATATTATAAATGCATGTCCTTACATAGCACATGAATAATAATTCCTATTAAGTGATGCAATTAAAACTGTACTCTGCAGTGCAACCAGCGTGAGCAGTGGGCAATCTCAGTGTATGGCTATGACTGATATCGCTGCAGTGATTTTAGCTCAAATGAAAATACCCAACCTTGCTTTAGAATAATTATCTGTGGCTGGCTGGAGCAGCCTAACAGCAGGTATCCAGTGCCATCCGAGACGCCCTCCAGCATCCAAGACATCTGCATTGTGCTGGCAAAGAGGACAGAGGGTCCAAGGGATAAAGGTGGCAGGAGGCCAGAAGAGATGCTCAGTGGCATTTCCCTACATTTTAGGCAACCAAGTCCTGCTCCTAGGAACTCCTCAGCCAGCTCTAGGTTACTAAGTGCAGTTGAAAAGCAGCGAGATGTGCAGAAGGGTGCAGCTCCCAGCCATCCCCAAGGTGCTCTGCCCCAGCAGCCTCCCTTCCCGCCGGAGCCGTGGTGCAGAGCCGGGAGGAAAACAAGGCAAATCTCCTCAGCTGTTCAGACCTATTTCACAAGAAACAGATCTAGTTTCAGACATTTCCTTTATGCCTGGCTTGTGACTTGGATAAACTTGTTTTCTTAAGCATTACTAGGAAGGAGGTAAATATAGCACTTCAGCTCCCTTGCTTTACATTGACAGACCATTCATGATAATGTACATTTCCTTTGGGTCCCAAGATAAGTATTAAAGTTAAGATCCCCTGAATTAAGGAAGTGTCAGTTTGTAGTCTTTAATATTAATAAAGTTAATTAGGCAGAAAAAGGACTGACTTAGCACACATTAAGTGAAAAGGACTTTTACTGATACATTTTCTCTGTAAATCCAAGCTAACATTTCTCACTCTGTGTGAAAAGCTTCTTTTCATGTGTGTACTGAGGGACTTTAATGGCAGAATTTTGCAAATGAGGTAAAGATGGTGATAAATCTGCAGCAACAAATCAAAAGCAATCTAGTTGTGTTGTTTCAGCTCAAGCCAGCTCAGTGACGAAGCTCTCCGAGGGCTCGGACTAGAAGGCCTGCTTCTTTCAGTGACTGCAGTTCAAGTCCTGCCACTGCTGGCCACCTAAGGAAATCCCAAACGAAACAAATTCTCCAGTTTGGAGGTAATGTGCTGAGGAATATAACTTTTAGACTCTCACCCGAGGGAAAGTTAAATTGTACTGAATTTAAGTTTTTTTAAAGTTTGGTTAAGGAAATAAAGGGTTTTGTTGTTATTACTAGTTAGTTGGTTTAAAATTTCTTTAGTTCAGTAATAGTCATTGCAACCAGAATCTCTTATCCACATGGGATAAGGTACTGGATATGGGACCTAAATCTGACCCAGGCCCTATGGTTAGAAAGCTTAAACAGATGGCTTTTTCCCAGCTTCCATAAAAGTTATTTTGATCATACAGGTGTTTTCATGAACTTGTGGGCCAGAAGGACTAAAAAGAGTTAATCTCATATGATCTTTATTTCTTGGCATATACCAACAGCAGAAAARTGAAACCTTCCCATCAGAAGGCAATCTCAACCCTTAGCTTCATTTGAATGACGATTCCCTGTTGCTTATACTTCCTAGCCACACCTTTCATGTTTTATCCCTGTTCTGAACTGATGCCTTCAAAGAACCGTCCTCAATGACTCCAAGATGTCTTTTGTGGTTGACAACAAACCACTTTGCTCCCACAACATGCATGTCGTGAGTTCAGTAACTCTTGCATTTTTAACAGAATTAAAAAAAAAAAAAAAAAGCACATCTACGACATTCAATAAATAAAAGTATCAAGTAAAATTTGCTAGTATAGAGGATCTCCCCTACTACTAAAATTACATTCCATTTCAGATTTGATTATGAAATTTCTGCTTTTCTAGGAGACCCACGAGGTTTTTACAACAGAGTAACAGACTACACCTGAAAGGATACACCCGAAGCAAACAAATTCAACAATCTCACCTAGATTTGTTCATGACAAGCTTACAGCTGTGAAAATGGACTTTGAGTTTCATAATTAGCACAAATGGTCCAAACATTAGTTTCAGGTTTCATCTAAAACATTTTTTGGAATTGTTATATACACACATGCAATACATTGCTAATGACAGTTCCTATACCCCAAGCTCTTAAGCTTACCATCCAAACCCTGACGAAAATAGATACTACTTATTTCGCACCCACGTTCCACAGTAATATTGATAATATACAATGCACTTCATTTATGTTTACTTTTAATTCTACAAAGGACCAAGCCCAAAAAAGCACATGTACACTCAAGTTTTGTTCCACATAGGTTACTGATATTTGGAAATAATTATATGTATGCTGATGATATCTTAGGCTAGTATTAGCTAATAAGTCTTAAAAAAAATTATTTAAAAGATAAACAACCTCCAAAAAAAAAAAAAAATTACTTTCGATTTCAATTCCTCCTCTGTGACAATCTCGTGGACTTCACCATACTGCTACCGCCAAACAGAGCTGTATGTGGCAAGAGACTGCAGTATGGGATCACATTTGCTTTCGTAGGTGCGCTTATTTATGTTGCACAATAGAAATTATACTTCACTACTTTTTTAAACACATCTCAAAAATACATGGCTCCTGCATAGTTCAGGGCAGAATGTTTCCCTATTTCTCTCCAATACTATTGTTTCCTTTAAAATTTATTTCCTTTAATGCTTAATGCATAGACAGTTGGCTCTCCGGTCTGGAGTTACCAACTGATGGTTGCTTTACCTAGCAAGCATGCTTTGCACATGGCAATTCCTTCGCAGCAGTTACAGCTTCACTTCACACATCCTTCCCCTAGCACGCAAGCGGCTGCTCGAGCACAGGGCGACTGCACTCCGCTCAAATCCTGGCACGGATGGGAAAGCCTGTCAGAGTAGCAAAGTCATAATCATGGCAAAACATTTCTCTACTCTGTTTTTCCCAGGAGCAAGTCCGATTAACCTGCACTCTTCCTTTCCCCTGAAGGCTGAGGTCAAGATATCACCTCTTTCTTACTACTCCTTCTCCTGGGTTATCAGTTACACAACCGCAAGACAAACAGCCAACCCTGAGCTTCAGGGCAACGCTGGGTTTCCAGCAAAGTTTATTCAGATAAGCCCAAATTATGAATTGCTTCCAAATCTAACAGGTCAGTAGTGTGGGTGGCAAGTTTTCTTGTTGGAGGGCTAAACATCTTTTATTCCACTGAAATGACATCTTAGGTCACTAGTACTGCTTATCTCCTTCAGCAAGTTTTTTTTCTGAAATGGAGAGAAACAGAAATGTATGACAACTCCACTGGGCAAGTACAAGTCAGCTCATATGACTGGTTTGGGCTCTTTATCTCAGTTACTTTACGTACTCCTGGGAACCACCTGTGAAGTATTCCTTCTTCCACAAGTCACACCACAACAGGTGAGCTCCCCTCAGGTACTTGGAGAAGAAGGGTCACCAGCTTGGCACTTAGGCTGTTCTCTTTCTGACAGAATACAAAACCAGTCTGCTCTTAAAAATCAAGACCCCCACACCATACCAGTCCCTCTTCACTCATGCTGGGATGAGGGAATAAGTCACATCTGCATTATGGCCCAAATTACTTAACTAAAAAACCTTAATAACTTGCATTTTCTAGCATGAAAACCTTGCATTATTCATAAAAGTGTTACCTCCATGTTTGTGATGTGTTGTTACTTTTTAATTGGGAGGTTTTGAGGGCAAGGGAGGAGGGAAAAACATGAAAGAAATCTGAGTATACACAGACTTCGTTTCCTCTAGCAGGAAACTACTATAGTAAATGTAAGAGTGAGTCAGTTGCATAAAAATACACTTTAAAAGTTGCAATAGGAGAGTACTAACTGAAAAATATACTGAAAGCTTTAAGTTGTGTACGAGCCAGCATCCTTCCAGCAGAGCTTGTACGTCACTAGAAAAGCAAACCAGAGGCACTCAAGGCAACTGCAACACTTTGTGGTCACAGCACCTCCACACATACACAGAGCCGTGCCAGCGAGTAGCCCCATGCAACAGGAGACCTGCCGAGCGAAGCAGTCGGCACAAGGTCTCCCTGCGAAGGAAAGCACCATAAGCAACCTGCTTCAAGACACTTGCTGCAGAAGTGCCCTCTTGATCCAAGAAAAACGTTTCCAGAACCTCACAGACTGAGTGCCCGTATTACGTGGAGGCCTGGGCAGCTTAGAACAGATTCGGGTACGTAATATTCATCCAGGCTCTTCTCCTTACCTCATGCAACGCCCCCTAAGCCATACAAGGATTGCTGCATATGTTGATATAGATGTGCACTGTACCGTATCAAATTCTCCTCTTTTTACTGGGAGAAAGATTTCTGTGTTCAATTTTTCCAGCTGCATGGCTGTGAAATTTTGTTTGTCCTCGCTGACATTCATACAGACCTGCAAGTCTGGTATTCTTTGGTTTTGCACTTCAGCTGTACTTATAAACTCCAAGTTTGTTACCAAGACTTGCTACACTTTCCTACATAAACTTTCAACTCCGTGTTTAGGTCAGCCAAGAATTTTCACATTATAGCTAGTTAGCATTTGAGTCCATGTTTAAAGCAGAGGAATCTGGAATATATCAGGAAACAGTTTTCTTCATCTTTTTCTTAATTTTTCCTCTTAATCACTCACGAAGAGTCATGACTGCAGCAGAAATATCTCATATTGACACCTCAGAGTAAGAGTCTCCTTCCTTAACGCCATGTTTTACAAATAGAAAATACCAGAATTTCTTCAGACATGCTGAAGAAGCTCCTACCATCCATTTTCTCCTGCCCTCTTAGAAATGGCTTCAGATAGCAATTTAGCACTCAACAGATCTTGGGCATTACCATGTATAGCTTCTTTGTATAAAGAAAATAGGATAGACACGTGTAATCATCATGCCAGCACTCGCCTCCTTCTACGCATTGCTCAGCCAGAACCCGGCAGGACGACCAGGGGGACAGAAGAGGAGCACAGCTCCTYGGATGCTGCTGGCTGTGTAACAACGCCAGTTAGTTGAGACTGATGAACTGGTCAGCATTTTATGTGCCACACGTCTGCTACCAAGTGCTAGGTTTTATTGCTCAGTTAACTAACTTACTACCTCTCCATAAAACTGCACTTCCGATGTCTGCCATGAAAGTAACCATTCTCCTCAGAGGCCTCATGGGCCTGTAATCATAAAGCAAAGGGCAAGAGTGGGAGATGGGGAACATTATCCCTCATTACCTATTCCCCTGCATGCGACTACGACCCTTAGTTATATTGCATGCCAAAGTAATTCAATTTCAGACAGTCATCCTGATTTGAGCCAGCCGTACTCCTTTCCCCACTGCAAGAGTTGATATAAATGGTCCTTGACACATGATTATAACATACATGATATATCCCCTAAAAGCATATTAATTTTTTTTTATTTAGCAAAGCAGCAGAACCATAGTGTTGAAGGTGGAGCAACAGATATGAATCTTATTCTATAATATAAATGTGTTTATTTCTAGCTTATAGACAGTTATAAGTGCACTTAATGAAGTTTCACCATTAAAATATGGTACGTAAACATCCAGGAAGATATTACATCTTGTATATACAGTCAGCCAAATATTGCAGCCTTTATTAGTTCCACAATATTCCTGGCACCTTTCAAAAAGGCTTACGCCGCTATGCCAATTTGAAGTCAATAGGACTGCTTGCGCATGTAAAGTTAGAAAAGTATGAAAGTTCTCTCATGGCTACTAAAAGAGATGCAGACCTTAATCGTGAGAATTTAAACATGCTATGAAATTATTAAAAAACAAGGTTTTGTACTTTACATTTTATGCACTGTTTTTAGATGAAAGGTCCTGCATGCATATGGAGACACTCAGCTGATACATATCATACTCACTACCTGCAAATTGTCTTTAGCAATTCCTCCATGTGGTTTCATAACTGGAACTGGATCTTAGTGGAGAACACAGCAGACCGCTCTGTTGCTAATACACAGAGTTACAGAAACCAGCCAGCTTGCTATTCAGGAGTTCCTCATTTGATTCATTACTCAGATGAAATACCTCTTATTAGTGGAATATATTGCATCATTTTCAAATTATTTGTGAAGAGTTATTGTGAAAAACAAAACACTGGCAGAAATCAGAGCTAGAACAGAACCACCGCATCATTGCATCATGGTCACAAGTAAAGATGGTTTCAAAGGTATCCAAATAGTTCTTAAGTCATAGCAGTGGAAAATAAATTAACTAATGGAGATTATTTGGAAAACATAGCACTTAACAGTTCAGATGCTTGGTGCTGTTTTCTAATCTGGCAAAGGACTGGAGCAATGAAGGGTATTTTCAGAGAGCTTTTAGAATACCAAACAAAACCCCTCATTTGTGTTCAGATAGGGGAAACTCGATATGTTGCATTCCTGAGCCACCCTACCCGACGACATAAAGCCCCCTATTATAGTCCACAGACAGGCTAGATGAAGAAGTAGCTCCCTCTTCATTAAAGTAACAAAGCAAAAAGAGTGCAAGCAACCAGCTGCATCCAAAACAGACACGAAGTTAAGCACATTATGCTCTTCTTTCTGAGCGAGACAATAACCATGTAAGAGTTAAACATTTCCTAGAGAGAACTGAATGATCCGGCTGGTGTCCGATTCTCAGCTCCTGAAGTCTTATGTTCCACAAAAGACTATGAATCTCAGTTATAGAAAGGCAATCAAAAAGCAGAGTTCGCTATAGGTCCTGTATCACAAGGCACCTCAGAAAGCTGCAGAAGTAATGGGCTGGAATTTCAGGGATCTGCACAAAATTTGGGTATATGACTTCAGCTGCACCTCTGGAAAAATTGAACTGGGGGAATTCATACAGAGGACAAGTTACTCGAAATGAAAACAGGATGCATGCAGCATTGCTTTCTTAGCACAGGATAACTGAGACGCAATGTGAACACCTTCTTTCAAAAAAGAATAGCCACAGAACAGGTCAAACCTCTATAGGCAACTCTGTTTCTTCGGCACACTGCATTACATTTAAAGTACACACAGTCACTGAGAAGAGAAAATGTGAAAAAATATTCTTCATGTAACTGACATATAAAAGTAGAAACATGACAAGCAGCAAACCTCAAATGCAAAGAACAGCAATACCATATAAAACTTCCCCATGGCAAGGAACTCAAGCTGTATTTCATCACCATTTAAAAATAATGAATATCTCAAGTCTTTTAGCTCTGCTCAGCACCCCAGGCTTGCACTCCAAGACTTGTTTTAAGGGAGTTCCCTTCAGCTACGCTTGGCTGCCCATCGTGCCTCTCAAAGCCCTACTAAGAAGCCCTTCCCAGAAGGACCTGCCTCTGTTCGCTTCTGTGCAAGACTGAGGCATGAGGTGCTTCTTTCTCACCCTCGATGTTGCAAGAAATTAGAATAAGACTGATTGCTGCACCGTAAATTGTTGCAGCAGTTGGCATAATGATAGGAAAGTGTTAATAACTCGAGCAAACTGTATCCGACTCTAGATGCCTACCTGGAAAAGCCTTGCCAGCTGCCCATCTTAGTCATTGCGTGTCCAACTCAGATTTTGCCAGTATTGCAACACACTTTGTTCAGTGTTATAATTGGATTGAGCAATTGTTACAAATATTTTCATAACTTTTAGTCATCTGAAAGTAGTCTACCTGACTACAATCTAAAGGATAATTAAAAAAAAATTAGAAGTTATACAGGACAATACCAACAAATGCTTCTTCATTTCCATCAGCTCACTTAGGCAGTTTGAGGTACATCATTCTTGAGGAAAGTATAACTTGACTATTTCTGAACAGCATCAAAATAAAATCCAGCCAAATTGCATATCTTCTTATTCTGCAACAGACTCTAAGCTGTACTTCAAAAGAATCAAGATATCTTTATGAACGCAATTAAAATTGATTCGGCAAATGCAAGAACACCATTTGAAAGAATGAACTAACTCTGTTCCTTTTATTTAGTCTGTCTAACCATTTAATTCTAATTAGATGGAGAAAAAGGACTGAACTGCAGTAGTCATTGACATTTCATTTATGTCTGGTGTTCCATTAGCAAACAGAAAAAGCCAAAGTAATAGAAACTTAAGACTATACCTTCCTAGAACAAGAAAAAAAGTTAACTACTAAAAAAACCTTAATAGAAATTTAAAATGATGGCAAATCTATGGATATAGCAAGTTTTCCTGAAAACTGAGATCACTCTACCCAAAGATCTAACTTGGCAACTTTGGTTTCTTTACTTTTTTTTTTTTTTTTTTATTAAGATTTTCTAGACTACAGCAGCCATTCAGGAGCTGTGGCCTGTCACAGAAGAATTTTGTTCTCTTGACACCAGGTCCTCACAGCCTCTTGCCATTTGGCAGGGAAGGCAGCCCTGAAGACACAACTTCATAACCTCAGCTATGGAAACATCTAATCCCTAAACCAGCTCAGTAATTTAAATATGATGCTCTGCACATGGGTTGGAATAATTTACTAGTTACAACACTGTTTTGGAAGTGTTTTATACTCTGGAATAGGTAAGAGTGGGACCTCCCTTGTCTGAAACACATTGAAGACACATTGTCACATTCAACTAATATCTTAGATTGTATTATGGCATCTAGAAGTTGGATAACTGGAAGCTGTTTTGCTAAGCCCATGCTCAGCAAGTTCAAATCTAAACAACCTGCCATTGTGTCTAGTTTCAGGCTCTTTGCACTCACAAATTAATTGGGAAGGGAGAAGCGATTCTCCAAATCAGTCTTCCCTCAAAAATCGTAATTCCTTCTTTTACAAACAGCCCCTTACCCTGCACCTTGGAGGGCTTTGTGTTTGCTAGCTGCTGCATTTTCCTAGAGGAGACGTTGTTCATGACTTACCCAGGTTCAGGGAGCCTTACAAGAGCTCTGCTTCACGCACGGCTGGAGCTGGAGCTGCCCAACATCGTGTCGCCCAGCCCGAGGCACCGCGCTGCTCCCGGCTGCTCGTGCCGAGCCTCGGCTGGACCCGTCTACAGTATGACTGAGCAGTCAAGAAAATCCTTCACAAATACTGACTCTCTCACATGCGGCACTGTAAGGCCAGGGCAAAATTTTGTTTGCCAGCACAGAGTAGAGAAACTACCAAGCCCCCCGATTTTTACTGACGTAACAGTATTCCTTTCTGTTCCGAACTGTGTATTTCCTCTCACCTCTCCACAGTTTTTCCAGTGACAGAGCAACATCCCTATACAGGTGTGAGTTGTAGATTTTTTCCCTCCTTCATTATTGTAACACCAGGAAAACGACCTTTAGCAAACAATGCAGGGAATCATTTATGAACAGGGTTTTCAGTGTCTATTAACTAATGCATATATAGTAGTGAATTATAGTAGAGCTGCTATACTTTCTCACAGCACACTCACTGGAATAGTGAATAATTATATTTAATACACAATTTTACAAAAAATTTCAAAGGAATTCCTAATGAGTGGACACTCTACATTAACTAAGCTCCTTAGGCAGGGATAACATTATAAAAAGACAATTTTTTCCACTGTATATTAAATAATAATAAAAAAAAATCTTGCAGTGAACATTACCCTTTCACTTCTGTTAAATCTTTCCTTACGTAAAAAGTAGTAAAACCTAGAAGTTAAAAACCTTGTATTGCAGCAAAACACAAAGAACATTGACGAAAAAGTCTTTTCAGAAAAACAGGCAGATTTAACTGCCTCATTTCAAAATAAATTAAATTCAAGAAATAATCTCTCCCTTCATTTTAAATGAGGGTCTTTAACTGCACGCTTTCACAATGGTGTTAAATGTTGGCCAATTACTTCGGAAAAAGTATTTTTCCCCCTTTGAAATGCAGATCTTGCGTCTTGCATTCCCAAATGCGGAAGCCACTGACTTCCTTAGAAAACGTGCACAGAGAAAGGCTTCGCTTTTGCAGCTTCACCAGCCACATGCACCGAAATGCTCAACTGAAGATAGCTGAACAAAAGTCTTATGGACAAACCACCTCTGCCCTCTCTTTCTCCTCTTCTTCCCCATCGTCCCTCTGCCGTAAGAGGCAATATCACGTCTTGCAGAAGCACGCAGGTGGCTCCCCCCCATTCTGGCAGCAGCAAGAGGTTAGAGGTACTTCAGGAAGCAGAGGCAGGTCCACAGCCCCCCAGGGCTTTACGCCGAGAGGCGGCACTTTCACTTCTCTACTGAAGGTAACTCCCCAGGTTTGACCCACTCTCCCACCTCATGCCCATCTAAAGTCCAGAAAATGCAAGTAAAAGATGCAATTTTTTCTAGATTGGGAAAATAAATTAGGATGGGGTTACCTAGCAGTCTCTTCCTCACCTAGGCAAGGTCTCTGAAGTTGATGTCTGTCACAACAGGCCTGACTTTCTGATGTACCAGCTCTCCAGAGCTGCCACCACCTTCAGCTGGGCCTTGTCTGTTCTAGGTTTCAGAGGTAGTAATATCATCACACAGCGGCTAATGCTTGTAAAAGATGAGTACAATAAGCCTGGTCCCTTTTGTATATAACAGACTGGACCAATTAAACCCTACACACAATCACAAATCTGACCAAATACAGGCTAATCATCATGAATAAGTTCCTGCCTAGCATAGAACTAAGAGTGCTAGATGCCAAGTATTTCTGAAAATGAGGCCATAACTGTATAATTTGTCCCAATTTCTGCTGCTGTAGTAGGATAACTATATTTTTTCAAAGGTATACATCACTAATGTTTCAAGAGCGTTTTAGGAATCTCAGATGTCAACTACAACTGAAATCAAACACTTGAGAAATTAAAGCAAACTTTCAGATCACTTCAGAGGCAAGTCTGAATTCCCAAACAGCAGTAACTTAAATCCAAACAACATATATACATACTTAGAATTTGCACAAGGTGTTTCTTTAGCAGTCACTCATACCCATGCTTCCATGCATGGTGCCTAGTGGTCTTGCAACTACACTGGACTACTCCACTCGGACACATGACATCGAGTCCAGGGCTCAAGGCATTGCCACAACATGACATTGCACATCCAAACAGTCTCCTGACTTTCATATTTGAGTAATTCACAAAAGCCATATACACAATCAGAGGAGAATATGTAATCTGTAATTACCTAGGCAGCTCGTTACTTCCCATAGCAGTAATGAAACGTCAGGTTTGTATTACTGAACAAGGTTGGGTTCAAACCTCCTTTCTCAGTGGGGTGTAAATAAATTCATGATTTCCCAATATCAGTGCAACATACCACAAAGATATTTTTTATACATAAGAATTCATTATTTCCTTAAACTTTGGCACAGATTAAAAAAATAAGGTGGATGTTCTCAACTTTGTGATTGCTCTTTTCCAAGGAATACTAAAGAAATACCTTGATGAGTCCCAAGACAGGTAACAGAATAAAGACTTCACACCTTGAGGTTATTGGTTCAAATTTGACAAAGTCATTATCTGCTGATGGCTGTTGAGTGGCTGTGTAAAATGAGTTAATAATTTTGCCCAGTGACCCAGGTCACCATATTATAATTCGTTCTTTTGTTTCCTTGTTAGTAGTGTTGGCAGAAAGGTTAAGGACTGAATCAGAGTTTGAAAGAGGAGCTTCTCCCAGTCTCATGCATGTATGTTGTGGCTAACAATCTGTCACATTCTCTACAAACGGCATAAATAGTATTTAAAAATGCTTTGAAATTTATTCTTCTTCAGGCTGCTACTATGCAGAACAGGCGATGTTCTTCCACCACTTTTTTTAAGAGGAGTAGTATCTAAAAGAGGCATTAAGTTATTTCTAAGCTCTTGTAAACTTAAAACTTCATTAAAATTCAACTCCAACAGCTTAGTGATAATAATTCTAACCATAAGAAAGGTTTTTTCCAAAAACTCGCTCAGTAAACACAGAGCCCGAGAAGAGCTTCCCTAGCTAGGCTACTCAACCAGATGCCAAGCCCAGGAACGCAGAGGCCACAGCTTATCACCACAGCCAACCCCTATCTAGTCTGAAATAAAAGCATGCACAGAGTCGTGCTCATCATTTGTTCACTGTCATCTGGCTGTAGTTCCATGAAGACTTCCACCAACACTACAGGATATAGGTCAGACACCACTTATGGAATAAGGACATTGACTTATCCTGCATTCAGCCCATTACAGAAAATGCATTCAGAGGTTTAAGAACCTTCTCAGTTTCAAAAGTTGAATCAAAATTACAGAAGTATTTCCAGGTAGCAGCTTTTCGGCAGGCAGAGCGTGATTTTGCTCTAATGGTTGAATTTTGGAGCAAAAGTCGCAAACAGTCTGAAGACTTATTTCAGTTCATCTATTATGCTGAAGAATTATGACAGTCAAAGCTTTGCTAAATTACACTAAACATTTAACACTGCTGATGCAAAACAAAAAGGAAGCGAGTGATAACAGCTCTTATAAATATACTATACAACACTTGGAACAGCTCAGAGCAGTGATCTTGGCTCCCAGGCTCTTCTGACGGTTCTCAGAGTCATCTATAATGCACACCCTGCGTCTGCACACTTTTTTTTGCCCTTTCTTTCTGGGAAAGGCTTTATTCCTTCATATCTAAAGTCAAATTCAGTTTGCTCAGTTATCGAAGCTACAGTTTGAAATTCCCTCTCCTGCTCCAGTCACCCTTGCTGCCTTTGTACTGGAAATCAAGGTCAGGAAACTTAACGTCCTCTCATGGAAGAACGGGAAACAGTTAATTTTACAACCGACAGCAGTACCATATACAGTTCAAATAGCAAAAGGAGGCAGTTCAACAAATTTAACATTCCCTTCTCTTCCCACAGATCCCTTCCAGCGATAAAAGAAAATATGCTATATTACATTACTTTGTGTCATGCAGCTGAGGCAAATAAGTAATACAAGTTCAAATAAATTGAAACAGTCTTTTTAAAAGAAAATATTTATGAATATTATATGAAAGTATTTTCACATTGTCTTAATAAATGCATATCTTGAATTTGTCAACATAAAAATATTTACAATAACACTAAAAACAGAGCTGCAAAGCATTTACAGCCTCTGAAAATCTGAAGAGTACGGCTCTTAGGTTTTATTATTATTAAATAGGAAAGCAGAAATTAAAACATTTTCCACAGAAATCTATTAAAGAAAGACCTGAGTAGCAAATATCTTGGACGGCCAAGAAACAACATAGTTAACACTCCAGACTAACATTTAAACAATAACTCTGAACATACAGCGCTACTTTAAATTCTGTGTAAATGTAAATGACCCCCGCCTCCGCCGCCCGTGATGAGCACCGCTGACATGCTCACATCAGACTTTGAACACAACTGGAAATATTACGCCTAAGCTTCTTTCAACAAAGAATACATCTTCACAAAAGAATGAACTGGTAAGTCACTCTAAAAAAGATTCAACCGAGGGGGGAACACAAAAAAGGAAACGAGGCAGCAGCAAGGCGGCAGGCCGGGAGGGGGCCCGGGGCAGGACTCGCTCGGGCACACGTGCGAGCTCCACCTCAGCTCCCGTCCCGCGCTCCCTGCCCAAGCGGGGCAGCCCCRCATCCCCGAACAGGGCGGCAGCGGGTCCACCGTCCGCTCCCTGGGCTCGGCACCCTCGATATTCCTATGGGAAAGCATCATCAGATCCATGAATATCCAGAAGCTGTCACTGGGAGGTGATGGGCTACTTAATGGGAATAAAAGCAAATGAATGAGTTGAAGTTTTCAAAAGATGGCCCTTGTCATTTACAAGCTCACAAATTTTAACTCTTAGCATTGAACTTTTTGGTTTGGTTCACAAACACAGTAAAACTACACTAAGGTTGTAATTCAAGAGCTACATAATACCACAAATAGCACACACTACATTTTATTCCCTGTTTTTATGCAACCAACTGCCTATGATATACTAAAACTATTGAACAAATTGCTGAAGAAATATGTAGCATAAAGAGAAACTAAGAAAGTTCTGTTGGTGTATACACTTTCCTTCAATGTTTAAGAAAAATCTTTTTACATAATTAGACCTTGAATTTTCCAATGTGTTTTTTCATGTGATCTTCTGTCTATAGCAGTTAAATGTTTGCCCTTCTTTACAAATAAAAAGTAGTACACGTGAACTAAACTCTGCTACCCACTTTGAAAGGAAAAAAAAAACTGACTAGTATTAAATAATTACCAAAACCATAGCCAGTTGTTAAAGATTTTTCAAACTCTTTTATAGTCTAAACTTAAGGCCCAACTCTTACCTGCCCAAAGAACTTTTTTTCTATCTTCTCTGTATGAGCCTCTCTCTCTGTACAAATATTGATTAGAGTAGCTCAGACACACAACTTCTAGACAGCTAGAGTTCATAAAGCAGGGTTCCTTACTACAGAGTACGCCACTTCAGCTGAAAAGAATAAACTCAGTTGGAAAGGCAGTAAACTTAGAGATTCAAAATTGGACATATACCCAATTGCCTACAAAGCTGGAAGAGCAACACTAAATGCAGCACTGAAGTTTTCGGCTGGGGAACCCCGCTTACTGCACAGGCACACCAAGGACCAACCCTAGCATCGGCAAAGCGTACAGACGTACAGTAACTCCTACAGCCTACTGAAGGAGAGGACCAGAGACCACTTGAGCATTGGGGATATCAGGGGATTCATCACTGAGCTGCCATAGGTGCATTTTAGACTCCAACTCAAAGAAAATTAAGTCTTCACAACAGATTACATGACAATATCTAAGGTGAACCCTGATTTATTAAGACCCAGCCAACATCAACGTATTACTCGACCCAACTATTTGTCAGATTTGATGAACAGCTCATCTAAAAAAAGTCTAATGAATGACCACTGAACACAGGTATCATTACAATGCTAAAGGTGGTCAACCCGTTCCTTGTTATGGAGATGGACACTGGAGGCCAGTGTTGAGGAGATCACCAGCTAGCTATGAACGCACAGCAGGCCTGGACTCTGCAGCTGGAGCAAAGCAGACAGGGCCTTCGACCCTTTTGATGGGGCAGGGATCCCACCGTGGCGACCAGCCCGAGACAGCACACAGTGCAACCTCTGCTCTTACACATTCAACTATATCCTCTTAAAAGCTGAGTTTCGATGAACATACTGATTTCTTTCCCAGGACACTGTATTGTGATGGAGAAAAATAAAGTTAAGTGCTGACAAGACCACTCATTTGATCGTGTAGCATAATTTATAGCAGAATACATTAGATTTAGTGGAAGAAACTTAGTAATAGATTTTACATATAATTTGGAAGCTGAGGAATACTGTTACACTATTTTAGCTATTACCACTGCAAGAGCTTATTTTTAGCTCTTATAAAATTAGTTCCTTTCGCTGATGAATTAGTTAAAAATGTGATACATCTGATACGCACAGCTATGCACAACCATATACGATCACAAGAGCCTAAGGGAAGTGTGAATGAGTTGTGTCTGAAGCAGAAGATTCATCTCTGCAGCTTGGGCTCCTGTGCTGCACATAAGGCATATAATCAACCATCCAATGCTCTCGGAAAACAAGGTTTTTCAGTGCACCCATTATACACCATTCTCCTGCCCCCGGACTCCTGGGGAGAACAGTAAATGCAATATCTTTATTTCCAAATGAGATCGCCCAAACGAGTCAGAGACCATGCTAGCATTTGTTGAGGCCTCAGCAGAGGCTGAAGCTTGAGCTTCTCCATCCTGCATCTGCCCAGCAATAGGTGGTGACCTGCCTTTATGCTCCTCCTCCATCGGGTTGATGGGGCAGCACCGGTTTGGGCTGCTGGCCTCTACTGCCTGTTCTCACACCCAGTAACCCTTGCAGCAATGGTAGGAAACACAACGTACGAGCCATGTGTCTCAGGACAGGGAAGGAGGGTATCTGCGCCCCAGCTCACGCAGCACAAGTCACTGCACAGCAGACGCATGATCTGGCCTTTTTCCCCATCTCTCCTCCAGCATTTCAGTCTCAGGGGCGGTAAAACAAGCTGCAAGGACACAGCGCAGGATGGCAGGTGACTGCCGGCATTGTCAGCCGGAGATGATGTCCACGCCCGGGTGGGAGCCAACTCAGCCGATTGCAGCTGGATCTCAGGCAACCCACTGCAAAACGCAAGTATCGATGGTGCATACACACATACATAAATACACTATTAAAAAAGTGACCCGATACCAGACCCAATGACCAGCAATACCACTTTAAAAGTGGACACAGCATAGCTTAGTTATATTACTTTGTGGTTACAGATATTTCCAAATTATTTCCCTCCCCCCATAATACCTCATGCTAATAAAATGAACTTGTGCAAGAACTTCTAAAACCCCTAGATGGATGTAAAACAAAACAAAAAAAAAAACCTACACAATCCTGACTGAAGAAAAAAAAAGAAAACCCCACACTTAAATTTTGCTCTCCTAAAAATGACAAGAATTACTTTAGAGAATTTGTAACTACCTCTTGCTTTATGTTTATTCCTTTTGATCATGTCATAGTAAAGTCATTTTGGATGAATATATTACCCAAGAGGTCCAAAGAACTCAAAGCAAAGGGTGGTTTAGACACCCCCTCGAGCATTATTAATCCTCCAAAAGAGGATTCCTCAGAAATTACTGCTCTCCTGATGGAGCAGAGATAATGCATGAATAGCTAGATCAAAATTAAAAGAAATCACTTCATCCTTAAAGTTAATTGTTCCTCTGTACTTCCTACCCATTATTTTTTCTTAATACACCTGATCTCTGATGGCCTCCATTATTTCACATGATTAGAAATAGTACTTCATTTTATGAACATTTTATTTGGGTAGTGATTAAATTTGAAGACTTTCATGGTTGCCCTTCTATCTTGTTTTAGGAAGGTTCAGAGAAGAACAACAACATTTACCCTTGCAAATAACTGCAAGAGATATGAGACAGAAGGAGAGATCCCAAAATATCCAAACTGGAGTTTAAACCTTTATTAGCTTCTTGATATCTGTAAAGAATGCCACATATGGCTGCACTTGTTACCCAAGTTTCTAAAGAGTTCTATTTTATTAGATACAGTTTCTGACATTATGAAGAACTGCAAGTATGTGATAGCATCTCAACGTCCTTAGCACTTCTGTAGAAACCTAATTCAATTATGACTTATGAACTCTAAAAAGTGTATATATTTTCCCTGTAGCAAAATGGCTGTGGACCATGTTTCAACACAGGAATTGCACTTTGATTTTTTTTCGCTCCTCCCCCCCCACCCCCAACAGGTTGAAGTTACTTCATAAATAAGAAATAAGCCCCCTGCTAAAAAACAAAACAAAACTCAATCACGTTAGTAAACTAGTATTAAAATATGTCTCAAAAATAACAATGCTGTTAGAGTTTTACTCTTATTAGGTCTTGCAGATATAAGATGTAAGATGCACCCCTGTGGCTGCTCTCAGAAACCACACAAGACTCTTAAAGCTGTAACCATCTTTCCTCTCGATAGGAGTTGATTTGTCTGGAAGGAAAACTGATTTCTTAATTCAGTCAACAATTATCTTTATACCTTTACTGATACTTGTTGGAAGAAAGTGAAAATATTCTCTCCTACTCATAATTTCATGAGCTTGAGATCCTTAATTCTGCTTTTAAATGCAACAGCAGAATCAACTCTATCAGCCCTATCTGGAAATATTCATTCAGAGCTGAAGAACAGGAGTAATACAAGCAATTTTTGTTCATTTTATGCAACTGTCAAAAAAGTGTCTTTAGAAAGAAAATTTGTATTCTGTAGCCTGTAACCATGAGTAGAGCCCTAAGAATGCTTCAGACAAGTAGAAAATTCAAAAGAAAACCCAAACATCCCTCACTGGGTGCCAACATTTTGAGGAGGACATATTTCAAACCAGAAGAGAATCACTACAGAAGTCAATCAATCAGATGCCACCATGCCAACTACAAGATAGAGCATTTCAGATGGGTTCTTTGAAAATATTTTGTTTTATTTACTTTTCCAGTTTTTCAGACATTTGCCTTACACCATCACAAATTAATGTCAGACTGACTATGTGGAAAAAAACAGAAACAAAACAGACCACAGTAATCAGAGCACAGGAAGAAAGGAAAGTTAGGTCGGCCGCGTCTCCTAGAGCAAGAACCTGCCCTAAACGGCTTTCACTAGTTCGTCTGTCCACATCATATACACTCCCCAAAACACAACTGGCATGAGCAGACCAATCGAAAACATTAATAGCACTGACAGCAGTATATATATATATATTTTTTTAATCAGTTTAGGGCATGACTTTATTTTGATCACACTCTATGGCCCGTTCATCTGTTTTCGTCCTACCTCTGCACAGCCTATGCAAAGCAACTTTGAAGCCTGTGCTCCTTTGCGCTGTGCACTGTAAGCCCGTTTGCTCTGCAAGGAGGATGGCTCAGAGACCAGTGCGTTGTAGCATAAGCGAGAACTTGCTCACAGCGGACAAGGATGCTCATGTGCTGACAGGCTTTGTATTCTTCCCCTAACCTCTCCCTGCCGTCCCAGCCCAGGAGCTCACAACTGATTCCAAGGAAAAGCCCCCAAGCACCTCCCCACAGAAGTAACAAGGAATACAGCCATGGAAACACGCAGAAGAACAGAGAGACCATAGACAGGTAAGATGGAAACCTTGCAGAAACAGGACATACGGCCTTTTCTTTGGGGTGGCTCATACACTGTTTATTCTGCCTCTTCTGCCTGAGCCATGCAAATTCAAGCGCCCATCGTCTAGGCCAAGTAGAGAGTGTAAATACATGCAGTGTAGATGGCAAATTCTTCTTTTGCTTCCCAATATGAATCCACACTCCCATTGCCACAAAGCCTTCCCAAGAAACTGCAATGATCACTACCAATGCCCCTTCTCTTTTTCTCTGTGTTTAGCGCTTTTCCACCAGCCCTGCACAGCTGGTGTTTACACCTTAGCACACCTTCCACATAGAGAAGACTGGTATTCTRTKKGGGGGGGGGGGKWTTTTTTTTTTTTTTTAATTAACACAACAGTACTTGAATCACTAGCATCAAATTGAGGGGCGTTTTTCTGACAAAAAGGCTTTCTGTTGTGCGCGTGGGCTGACCACGATGTCTTTGCTGAAAGCAACCGCTCCCTATAGAAACTGCCAGTTCTGCCTGAAGGAGGCCTACAAATAGTCCCCTGTTAAAAGAAGTGACATAATATAGGCACACAGTACCTGTAGATAATTGCAGGACAGGATGCAAATGAAGATTAGTATTTTTCACTTTGACATGAACCTAACAACAGCTGGGGGATTAAATCATATCATATTCAACAAGATATTAAAAGCTTAACAGTATTAACACTGATTCTGATTTTAAAATTAAGGAGTATGCATTCACTATGATGCTAACAAATTTTCAGAGACAGACAGCTATTTTGTGCTTTGCTCTTACTGCTAAAGCTTCAGCTTCACACAACGCAGCAGTGAGTCTCCACCCTCCCACCCCTTCTCAAAGCACTGTTATGCTGCAGGAATTGGTCCATGGATTGTAGTTTGTTAGACAAAAAACAACAACAACAACCTACAATACCTAGATTTATACTGGGAAAGTAGTTAAACAATTACGCAGGGATTTTGATTACCTTAGACATTTACTTTTATTAAAAACATTACTCAAATTTGAATACGGATTGAGCATTTCACACCATGTTCAGTCAACTGCAATGTTTTCACCTCCCAGCGGGCTATAAGCCGAGCTATAACTTCATAGCACAGCATGTGAAAGACAACTCTAACCACAGATTTATCCCATTGATCATCCTAATTATGCCCCCAAAGCTGCTGCATTAACATCAATATCTGCATCAAACTCCAGGTGTTGCTACAAATTCTCAGACAACAGAGCAACGTCAGCATGTGAAAGACAAAACTGCCCAGGCACATACCAAGGGAATGTTATTTTTTTTCCTTTCAAGATCTTGATCAGACAGAGAAATACATGGGTTTGATCCTGCATGCAAGGAGAGCCCCAGCTGACATGACATGCCACCCCACGCAAGAGCTGCTTACCCAGCCCAAGCACAACCCTCCGCAACTTCTTACGCTTCCTCATCAAGTGCAAAACGTGCTTTATGCGATAGTTCAAGAGAAACGTCAAAGGTGACGAGATGAGGAGCCCTCTCCACACACGGGTCATGGCAAGCATTTAGACAGCTAAGAGAGAATAAAGGGAAAAGATATTCTGCAAGTGTTTTACTGAAACACCTTAATGMTGTTGAAACACACAGATTGATCACTAGGTCATAGTGTTCACAGATTACCCCTGAAGCAGGGTAAGTACCTGATTTCAAGATGAAAAAGGACGACTGTAAGAAAAAGCTGGTGTCAAAGCTTGCTTTGAGAAGCTCGTTTCTTGCCTGCACAGCTACAAAAGCCCAAAGTAAGAGACAGGGGGGAATCAGAGCCTTTAACAAATATTAATTTCTCCAAGTGGTAAAATACATTTCTTTCCTAGAAGTTAAACAGATTTGATTCAGATCTCTCTTCCTATGTGACCCTTTGCATTGAAGAGTAACAGACTTGTCACTGCATCTACACAGCCCCCGGAAGGGCAGCCTTGCTGATGAAACGCGCCGCTGCCACTGAATATCGCCGCTGCCTTACCATCCCGTGGCGGTGTCGGGAAGGAATCAATTCTAGCCCACTGCTAAGCCCGTAAATCTCTTCTCGACTGAATTTTCTACTCCACACTCATGCAAACGACGCGGTAATTCACTCACCAGTAACGCTTCCTCGTCCACTGTAATCAAACACACGCACCGTAACCCATTTAATCAAAGCGAGCAGGTCTTACTGGGCCTCAGATGAACAGGGGGAGCTACAGGCAAACGATTAGAAATAGCAGCTTTCTCTTTACTTACATATTCTCTTCAGTTTTGTTTACTTTTGGCTATTTCGTTACCAGTTAGAACATTACCAGGACAGTGATTTGAACTGTGACCACACTTYCTTCATTGGAAAGTAGTAACTTCTCACCGGCATCCGTCAAACCATTTTTAAACAGTCACAGATAGGAAAGACCTTGCRAACATGGCACCATTCTGCTAGTCAAACCACTACAAATCGTGACTGCGTCCACAGCAGCATGAACTGCTACAGAATCAGCTTGGGGGTTTTGTTTAGTACTATTCTTTCTTAGTTAAAGAAAGCTAAATTAAGCAACAGCTTTCTGACTTCAAAATAATTGTCTACATGGAACACGGAAAATTATGCTGATACCAATTAACATTAGCAGCATAGAAGATTACTGTACATCCCCTAGATAAATCATACAAAATACTGTTTGCATCCTCTAACTTCATGCTATACTTAACATTGTGCCTTAAATAGTATAGAATAATCTACAAAGAGAGCAATCAGTGATATGAGCTGTAATTTAAGGTAAACATGTTCTGTTCACAGACTTGCACCAAAAGACAAAAGAAACTCGCAGGAGTAAGGATCGCCTTGCAGCCCAAAAAAATCCATCACATTGGAAAGAAAAATTTCCAAATAAAATGTATAAGGCATTCTAATAAATGAACAAAGAGCCAGGAAGGACAAAGCTTCTAAATTATTAAAAATATGAATTGACTTAATTTTGTTCTTATGAAGACTAAAATATAGCGTTCGCTCAGTTTCATTGTCTGTGAGATCTCTCCTCAAATAAGAGGCTTTCCCTCATGGCTATATGATTCTCCACTTGTATTTTATGACAAAAAAGTTAATTTAAGAAATTATTTCTAGAAGAGTTCTCATGCCATCTTAGACCCCTTTTATCCACCTGGAACATTACCTTCCATATCCATACTTGTTTTCACCGAGGGACAAAAAGGGATATAAAAAGGATAGAGAAGTTAACCTGGCTCTTGGTTTTTGTATATAAATACAATCAATTAAATTATATTTAAGTTTTTATCTGCCAGCTCCTCCTCATAAAGCAACATGGTACTTCCATGTGAGCAATAGTTTCTGCTACTTTTACTGCTTTTTCCATATTAATATTTCATTATATTTAAAAAAAAAAAACAAAAACAAAGTCAGCAATAAAATAAAATGAGAGAGAAACTAGAGAGTCATTTCAGGCCTCATTTTCTATTCATGGTGTGTAGTTTAACAAATAACGTGCCTGTGTTTGATTTTATTATGTTACCATGTGACCYGCAGAATCTCAGGGGACCAGCTAAGAGGGGAGAGATGAACATTATTCCATTAGTGAGAAAAATCAATAATAGTAGTTACCAGCTTTATGCAGTCTTTTGCAAAACTTCTATTCTTATAGAACATTCATTCATTCCGAACCTTTAAGGAGAAGAATGAACAAACATCCTTAGCTTTCCCAAGTCAAAAAAATGAAAAAGAAACCCTATGTTTCATTCAGAATCAAGGCCAAGAGTCTCACTGCTGTTATGCATAAATACATGAAAGGCAAATATAAATAGCATCTCTATTACAATACAGGGTTGCTCTTGTGGGTTGGCGGGTTTTTTCCCTGCTCCCTTTAAACAGTTCTTATCTATAAGTTCATACCTATTGTCAACAACATCCATGTTTTATGCTATCTACAAATGCTAAACTCTGAAAACCTACACAAATGGAAACTAGAGACAACAAAAGTCATGAGCTCTGCCTGGAAAAGTAAGCTTTGCTCCCACTCCTGTTTTCTTAGATTCCTTTATTAATTTTGCTAGAAGAGAAACTGAGCCATAAAAGAGCATGATAGGAAAGCTAACAAAACCCAAAGAATGAAAATACGCTTAAAGGTCTAACCACCAACTTCTAACCAGTGGACAACTACTGCATGATAAACTGCACGTCCGGGCCTGAGCCTTGCAATGCCTCGGTTCTGCGTCACGAGCGCAAAACAAAGCCTGCTTTCTCTTGGTACGGCCATCTCCGCATAAAAGCATTTTCCAGTAATGCTTTAAACATGGGGGGAGGAGGTGTTGCTGAAGTCCATATGTTTGGGGGGGGGGGGTAATCTATAAAATTATTCCTACCTTCAAGCATAACATTAAATAAATTTGCTTCATCTTGGTCCTAATCAGTTTGCAGGACAAAGCAGCGATGCTGCAAATAGGTCACACTTGCCCTTTCCCAAACCTGAAGACGTGGTGGTGCCTCTGCTCCGAAGGACCCTCTCTCAAGGCCCAACGCACCCGAGCTCGGCACGCACAGCTCCGACTTAAACACGCCAATACCGGAAACAAGGAATTAAACCAACAACCCACCTGAACATACAACTCGTATGCAAAAACCCTGCCCCGTTAGATTAATAAGGAACATTTTCTATGCTACACTCTTCCCCCTGTTATGGCCGCTTCCAAGAGCAGGCCATGAGCACTCACTGCCGCTGCTACGAGCAAGGTGATTTTTTTATTGCCGCCTGAAAAGACTCTTCCAGTCCTCAGAGCGGACGAGGTACGGCTTGCACTGCTGGAGGAGCCGCTGCGCCAAGCACGGCATACACTGCGTTGCCCCGACTTCCCACCTAAGGGTACCAGGACATCTGCAAAGTTAGCCAGGAACGGGAAAAATTCCCTCCCTGCCGTCACTTCTGAAAGGAGAGAAACTGAGTTTTTTCTAGCCTTTTTAGTTAAATGCTATAATTATAACCAAATTAGCATTTTGTATTATTGTTTGTATCACAGTTTGAAGCACTGGAGGCCCCAGTCACCAACCGGGAGCCCACTGTGCGAGATGGAGGCTAGCCTATTTCACAACATTTTGGGGAAACAATATAACACAAAAATGAAAGTGTGCGTCAGCCAGATGTAGACTGCAAAAGCAGCTCACAAATGAGTAACAGCAATTTCTTCCATTTTTTAAAATAATTTTTCAAACGYGCACTGATAACATAATGTAGTTCAAGGAAGAAAGTGCAAATACTGCATCAGAGCAAAAATAACACAGGAACACGTTTCTCAGATGACGTGGAAGTGTTTGTAATAGTGAAGAACACCATCCTCCCCTTCGGAGGTGAGCTGCGAAGCGGAAGAACGCCGCAGTTTGGAGCAAGGGCCGCTGCGCCCCGTGCCCCAGGGGGAGCACTCGTCCGTGGGGCCGCCGCGTGCTCCCCCGGGTCCGGGTCCGGGTCCGGGTCCGCCGGGATGCGGCTCCACCTGCTCTCACCCGCGACTGAACGTGCCCCAGGCGGCTCCGCACCAGGGCCCGACGGGCAAGTCGGCACTGCGGGATGCGGACCTTCGCCCCCATCCCTCCTCCCAAGATGCTTCTTCAGTAATGCTTTTGACACTATTTAGCGTCTAAATAGTCACCAAGTGTTTATAAGCACTGCAGAGAGAAGGGGGGGGAGAGGGAATAAAAACAAAAAACACAACTTTAAGATATCCACCAGTTTCAATAGAATTGAATGGAAAAGGAAAATAACTCTTTAAAAGTTGCCTAAAACTGAAATACGAGTCAGCAAAACCAAACAAAAAACACAACCAAGACATTCGGGGGGGGGGGGGGGAATCTTAACTTGCTTCCCTGCGACACTACAACAGCCCGAGGGAGAAGCTGGGAAGAACCGGAGACGGAGACTAAAATAAAACCCACAGCGCCAGCAGAGCTGCCAGCAGCGCTGGCTCAGTCTCCGCGTCCGCGTTTAGAAATGCTGTTGGATTTATCTGGTGTGAAAGGGCAATTCTCAAAAGTGCGTTTTATGGAAGAAACGCTCCCGACAGCAAGATAGCATGAGGAGAGAGGAGGAACGAAGCGGAGAAGCCACCAGCCGGAATCCCGGCAATCTCTGGCTAAACCTTCTGGGATCGGCAGTTCGGCTGCGGAAGCAGTTTCTTCCATAAACAGTGGCGGAAAATAAACAATTCTGCTTCTCCCTAGGCTGTACAGCAAGGAGCGTCTTCCACCTCCGCTTTAACAGCGCGGCACAGCCGACGAAGACGTGCTCGCTCCGGCACTGCCACCCGGCTGGCTTTGCGAAAGGACCCGGGTGTCACTTAGCCCTTTCCAAAAGGGGCAGGGGGCGGATACAGCCCGGACCCGGCTCGCTCCCCAGAGCGGGCGCTGCCGGCCCCTTTCCACAGGGGAAGTGGCAGGGAAAGGCATTACCCACCGTAATTAAAGGCATTAGAATCTGGTGCCTATTAATTATTCACAATAGCCATCCGATTACAGAGCAAACAAAAAATATCGTATAACAAATTGAAAGGAAAATATTACATGATGTTGAAAAGCTTTGCCTTTTCACCAAGTCATCAAGAATTATATGTAAAACTCATCTGGATTGTCCACACTTCAAAATATTTACACAGCTTGCCTGTAAGAATTTCAAATTAAGCACGAGTTCTCAAATCCATTATTCTCTTTTGAAAAAAAAGTTGCCAGAACTTAATCAGTTCATTGCTGCATGGATCTTCCTATACGATGACTTTTTTCTCTGACTATGCAAGGTAGATAATACTGGCTATGTACTAATGATAAGCAATATTTTTTAAATAAAATTCTTACTTGAATGCTCAAAGCATACATGTTTTGCTTTAAGAAGTCAGCTTCAGATAGAAAACGTTTCTTCACAAATCACTCTTCCAAATGTTTTTAAAAAAGAGCCAACTGCATGAAAGTCCTTTTTTGGGCCCTTGCTTGAGTTACATGATAATAAAAATGCACATATACACAGTGAATTATGTCCTGTTACCAACTGCATTCAGATGTATTAGCAATGTAAGCTTTTTTAAATCCATCTCTTCTTCTAATCTCATCTTCAGAGGAGGGTACCATGCTGAGAAGCAATGTTGTCCATCAGACAAACAGTAAGCATTTTAAGCTCACAGTGTTGAGCAAAGACTGTCAGCTCCCTTTTTTGCCATAAAAAATAAATCCCTTCTGCAAAAGCTACGCGAATAAATGCCTCTCCTGGTTTTAGTAGCCTTGCCCATTGCTTTGCAATATTGATTACTTCTACTGGGGTGCAATCAAAAGCCCATTGGCATGAATTAGGGATGACAGCAATGGTCTCCTGAGCTGTGCAAAATGCCTGACTGCTCTAGTTCCACTAAACTCAATAAATAAAAAAAAAGATTGTATCACTGACTGAAGGGACTTGGTAATTAAATGGCTAACCTGAATAGGTTTTGGGGGCATCTTAAGAAAAGGAGAACAGCAGAAGGTCTAGGTCAGCTGTCTCTGACAATGACCATTTCCAGAAACTTTGGGAAAAATCTGAGAACAGGACAACAATAAAGCAATACTTACAAGCACACTCTCACCAATATTCATCCCAAAGACTTCTTAAACTAGGGACAATATCATTACTTCTTGTCTACTTTTCCTGCATATTACCATACAGTATTACAATATATTTGTAAACCAAAGCCTCTCTGACTGTGGTGTGTTACTTGACAAGTTAGCATATTGCAAATCTGATCACAAATCCTGCATTTGACAGTCTTGAGTCATGAATAGATAACATTTAAGAAATGAATCACCTTTCTCGTTCCTTTCCACTTTAAGGCTTAAAAACTAAAACTGTGCTCTCCAGTCTTGAGAGGCTGTGGAACACGCAGAAGCCATCTCCCGTTACACTTGCCTGCGTTACAGTGAGGCTATAAACAAAGCCCAGAAGACTTCAGTCCACCTACACTGTCTTTCCRGGTGAGCAGTAGACAAAAAGAGGCTGCAAAGTTCTCTCGATTGTGCAGAAGGCAGGTTATTTTTCAAAACTGAAGACAGAAACCTAACCTTGTAATTTGACAGGGAAGAGAAACATTAACCAGGGAAAGGGGAAAAAGTCAATTATAATTTTTAATTAGCTTTTGTAGGTTTTGAGTGAATGTTGGTACTCATGTTGGAATAGCAATCAATACTGCATTCTAATGTTTTGTTATACAAATAAAGCACTTATTCAGCAGTACTATTCCATCCACACAAAAGTTAATATTCTTCACAAAAGTTTGAAGATGCATCTAATTGTCCTTATAAAGGAGAAGAAAACAAATAGCTAACAAACACTTAATAAAACTGAAGCTAGCTCTACAAAGGTACCTAACTATATTCAGGCAGAGTTCCCACAGTTTGAGACAGGCACCTGATACCTAGGTGCTTTTGAGACACCAAGCCCCAATTCACAAAGGACAGAGTTTGTTTCAGAATTACAGCAGAAAAAGTGAACTCAGCATATGTGAAATGAGTCTTAGTACAGTAAGAAGAAAGCCAATATCTCCACTTAAAAAAAGGCTATTTACTGATACAAATTGAAGTCCAGTCTGAATACAGAGGAAGAACGGACAGATCTCATCTAATTCCTACCATAAATTCTAGGAAGACATGATGGCCCATGAGCTTTTAGCCATTTCATACTTGTGTAAGAAAAAAAGAAAACAGTTGCTTAAGCTGCCAGCTCTAATGTTCATAGGCACTCATGGGAGTATTTCAGATAGAGGCAAATGTACATGTACAAAGCCAAATTTTACCTCTGCATGTGATTTCCACCAATATTTGAAAATATCACATATGCAGGTGCATGGTAAACATTCTGTACATGGCAATTCACAAGCAACACTAAGTTGATTCTAAGATATTACAGTTAATCTTAGAGATGTGTGTGATAATACCTTATTTCATTGAAAAGCATTTTTTAATACCGTGAACTTCAACTGAACAGTAGAGAAATAATGGAAGACATTCATCTCCAGTGGCAGTCAGATGTTTCACTGGTCACAGCTGAACTTTATCATACGCATACTCATACATACACCATTGCAAACACTGGTTTAAACCTTTCYCATTGTTTCTGCAAGCAAAGGAGCCCGATCCCACAAATACAGGACGGGGGAGTGAGAGAGCAGAGCAGAGCAGAGCCCGCGAGCAGGTACGACCAGAAGGCAAGCACGGCTTGCAGGACCTGCAAGGGTGAAGAAACTGTCTCCTCTCCTGAAGGCCACTTCTCCATGCTTGTAGCACACCCCCCTCCCCCTCCCACTCCAAATTAAAGAGTTCTTGAGGTTCTCATGTGATCTTCAAAGTTACCTAATTAGGGAAAAGGTTTTGTGCCCAAGTTGATTATTAATCCCCAAGTTTCTGCTACAAGATTATGGCAGTGAAAGAGCCCCGTTCATCTTACACAGTATTACAGTTCTGGTTGGCTGGATTTTTAAACATGCCACCTAACATATTCCTGTTTTAGGCCGTGAAAGCGTAGAATATAATGTTTCTGCAAAGGCTATGCAACGTAGCCAACAGATGCACACAAAATTTCTATATTTACTGACAACCTAAACCTGCGTACACAGACTTGCACACGTCTGTGCGTAGGGCCCGATTCAGCTCTCCTCTGGTAGCAAGATCCACCGATTGCAACGGGAGCTGTGTACCATTGACGTAAGCGTACCATTTCAATACTTTCCCTTTGCGGGGGAGGGATCACAAACTGTTTTGCCTATCTGATGTGAAATAAATACTACGTTGAAACTTCCCTGAAGCAAAAGCATCTTCAGTTAAATCATTGCAGTGAAAAGAGCAGCAAATTTTCAGGGTCACATTCTTCCCAGAAGCCCCCTGAATACATAAGCTGACAAGGACATCTCCACTCCTTTTCTGTAACTCAGCGATCATGTTCACTCTCCATCAAACTCATCTTTAAGATAAAATACTGGTGTGAGCACACGACCCTGGAGCACACGTGGAATTTGAGCAACCAATTCTATAGGGGAACTCCTGCTACCCTCTCCAGGTGGATCTGACGGAGGTTTTGAGACCTGCATCTTTAAGGACATACAAACCGCCTTCCAGTTAGCGGACTGAAACCACCTTTGAGATTTTGCTAAGTGCACTCTAAAGTTTGAAACAAAGCGTTACACATCTGACATGACAGAAGGTCATATAAAGCTGGTAGAAATTAGCTGCATCAACTTTTCCATCATAACATATTTCAGATCATATTCCTGCAGCAAAAAGCACTGCAAGCTAGAAGCAAAGCCTACCTTGTCGAATGACACAATCCCAAAATGCTTAACATACTTAATATGCAACATTAACTTAAATACATTTGAAAAAGTGAAAAGATGCAGGTTCTGTTATTTAATTTGCTTGCTGCTTCCCACATCTCACACATCACAAGATACTGAATTTTAATGGACTCACTAAATAGAATAATATGCACCAAGAAAATACTGCACAGTTTGCAAAGTTCGTCCCAAAAGATAATTTTGCATTTAGATCTGTATGATTTGACATGTAATTTGTAACAACAGACATGAACCCAGCTAAAGCGTTACAGGCCAATGAGCAAGAACTTTTTCCATCTGTAACTGCAAGGCCCTTCTGCTCAAAGTTGCACAGCCATTGGGGATGTACAAGGTCACTATGACACCTCTTAGGAACGGGTGCAGAGAGGGAAGTACAAGTAGGCTATGACACCCTGCATGCTCCTATCCTCTTCCCCCCCGCGAGGTGAAACTTCTGGCACAGATTAGTGCAACTCGGTGACAATGCAAAAAACCTCACAACACAAGTAGTCGTCCCCTGCTGCTGTTCTGCTGCAGGGTCCTACTGCGTATTTCCTTGTTGCCTCCCCTCCCCATCACCAAATTTCTCCTACTGTGTAGGTAACAATAGGTGAGAAAAGAGTAAGTGTATATTATACAGATTAAAAGATACTGAAGTGCTCCCTTCACACAGATTATAGCCAATTTCTCCAGGTCCCATTCGATTCAGTTACCCAGCATATTTGGCCTTCAGTTTCCCCAGTTGCTCGCCACAGTCATTATACTCGTTGCAGCAGAAAAGTTAAAAGGTCAGAAGTGTACTGTGGGATGATTAGAATTTATATTAAGAGTAATTGCTTACAGGGAATACAAGTTAAAAAAAAAGTCTCTAATTTGGAGTCAGACTACAAGAGCTGAGTCAAACAAGATCTGGAAGAAGATACCCAACTAACACTTTGCAAGGAGAAAACAGGATGAAGAGTCATTTACAATAACGCTACCATCAGCACTACGGAGAAGGTATAAAATTTTCCTCCTGTATCCTAGTTCACCCCTCAGCTACTCTCAAATTTTCACTAAAAGCACTGGTTTGCAGAAATGTGTTGGTTTTATTGCCTTCCAGTGAAACAGAAGCAGGTCTACAACTGAATGCCTACGGCCCACCTTCTGTTCGCTTGTGCTAATTTATTTCACGTTTTGTGGCCCCACTGAGAACAAGAATTTGCAAAGCTGCCAGGCAAAGAGCCTGAAAGCTTCCAGGGTTTCTGAGTCTTCCTGTCAACCTAAGTCCCAACATTTTTTCTCTTTTCGAAATTACTTCAGAAGTTTTCTATGTGTACAAAATGAGATGTCTTTGGAAAGGCCAAAGAAAGTGAGAGAGTTCCCCATATGGACTCTTCGTAGAGAGCATTTATATTGTTCCATTTCATCTGTTTTCAGAGAAGGTTAAGCTAAAGCACACATGGGTTTAGGTCTCACTGCATGTTCAAACTTGAGAGCTTGCAAGGAATAACTACTGCATTTTAAAGTTTATACGCTAGTAAAACCCACTGTAATTTTCATGGAATATATGCCCTCTGAG
The DNA here is from genome assembly GCF_003343035.1 of Apteryx rowi. NCBI lineage: Eukaryota > Metazoa > Chordata > Aves > Apterygiformes > Apterygidae > Apteryx > Apteryx rowi. The sequence continues at coordinate 453,507 of NW_020450085.1, read as the reverse complement.
ATGAGGGAACAAGAGAGCTCAGCTTTCAGTTAACAGAAAATAATGCTGGCATTGGGGAGGGAGAGGGGCAAAGCACGCCCCTGAAGTTATGATGCAATTGCCTTTCTCGGGAGCACGCCAAAGAAAAGGACGTGACTAAAAGGCAGTTTTCAGTTGCACAGGCAATTCACTTCTTGGAGCTCTCCAGAACTTTTTGTCCTTGAGATTGCCCCTTGCTTACCTCCATCGCACCAGCTTCTCCTCACTAAATACTTGTGTGCATATTGCCTACCTGTTTCAACACCCCCACAAACTGTTGACGTGTCCTGCAGACACACACGAGCACCATGGCTTTCCGCTTGCCCATCCAGCCAGCAGGCATCTCGCATGCCAGCGAACACGTTCCCCGGCAGAAAGGGAAGGGGCCCTTGGGTCCCAGGAAGAGGTTCTCAAAAGAAGGGGCATTTGTAACCTTACGGAAACTGATTGTATAAAAAAAACATTTTGTTGCCATCTGTGTCCTAGCGAATCTCACACGCGACCTTCCAAGCAGACAAATTTAACCAGCCAGGCATACAACCACACGTGTTCAGGACAAGAGCTGCAACTGGGCAAGTGCAACCAGCGTCCTGAGGTGCTGCTCGCACTGCTTCAGGGAACACGCCGCTGCTGACTTAGCTCAACCGCACAGAAGAAATAAAGCGGGCCTTGATATCTTTTCAATCAAGTGCTTTAAGCAAAAGGTGACGTAATTGGGCTCTTAGCATTTTTCCCCAATACATACATACTGAAATAACTCCAGATCTGTCTGATGAGCAGTTCTGGGAAACTCAAAAATCACACAGAACCCTTTTCAGAAGCTTCTGACAAGTTTCAAAAAAAAAATATATATATATATATATACACACACACACATATATATATGTATGTATATCTTGAATACAGATAAATATATCTATCTGTATTCAAAATATACATACATACATATATATCTGTATTCAGTCATATCCTTAATATAGACCTCCAGTTTCAGGTGGTTTCAAACGGTATTGCTGAGTTATGCCACCTGGAATTTTATCCCCTCAGTTTAAAGGTATACTTTTCCTGATTATTAATGAGGACATTGAACCCCTCAACCTCCTTACTTAAGAGGCTTCAAGTACTGAAACTTAAAAGAATTTTCAAACATTTGTAATTAAGCTAAAAATAAGTTAAACTTGCAAATTGTGAATTATTTTGAAGTGACTATTATTAATCCTTCACTGACACACTTAATCCTGCAAGAACTTCCTATATCAAAACCACACAGGTTAAGTTTAAATTCTAACAGAAGAGATTCAAATTGCACAAAATACCTCTTATTATTAGAACGAGTCAAATAGCCAACTAATAAATTGACACTTTTTGAGGCTGTGCTGTTTCTAGCAAAAATATTCACTTAGTTATTTTTGCTTATCTTCAGCAGTGGCTCCAGTACTTTGATTTGTGAACCTCTACTAATTTAGAAGTGGACAGCTGAATGGTAATATAAGCCTACTGAAAATAGAATTGTTTTTCTCGATTGCTTTTTGCAGTCTTTAGAATGATCCACAAACCCTACAAAGCCAAAGACTATGATTAAAGACTATGGGTGCAGAGGGGAGGAAAAAAAAGTCAGAATTGCYCAAGAAAAGCCTTGAACGATTATCCTGCAAATTATTTAGTCTCAAGATCAATTTGTCTCATCCTGTGCCTTTAACTTCAGCAAAACARTGAAGTGATTGCACATATCTACACTGTTTACACTGTTTTCAGGGAAGAGAGAAATGGAGGAGACCTACAGTATCTAATGCTTTTTCCATTCGTGACACCAAATCTACAGCACATGAATCCATTTTAGTAGGATTTATAGATCACTGTGATAATGCAGACTTTCTGAAACAGCTTAGTATAAATCACACTAGTTTAAATGCCTCTAAGTTTTTGTTCTCAATCTGAGAGTTTCAAGTTCTGTTAACCAAGATCTTAAAAGTTCGTTTCGTTCTTCCCAAGACTGACAACAATGGCAAATACCATCTGTTCAGCTTCAGTTCAGGGACCTTTAAAGGAGCTCTCAAAAAGAAAAGAGAAAAACCCCCTTCAAACAACATTGCCAAGGAGTTACCTTCGAAATATTATTGCCAGTTCACTCTGTCACACATTTACCTCTGCAAGCAGCCTCTGCAAAACTAACTCCCAAAGAGACTGTAGAAACCAGCATGCCCATCGCACAAGACCAGGAGGGAGAGCTGGCAGAATATTTTAACTTTGCTTCCTCTACACGTGTTGAAACCTCCATTTGTAACCAAGATGCTCAACACAAATAAATACAGCTACTTTGCAGTCCAGTATAAGACAAGGTAGAGTGATGTTTTCCAGCTGATTCCCAGCAGATTTTGATTGCACTTTAACCAATCAKCTGTGGAAAAAAATTACAAAAAAGTTCATTTTATTTGGTTTTGTAAGTCTTTGTGATATAGTTGGGCTACCTCTTCACCTCTCCCTGAACAACTAGGTTTATTTCTTATTTATTTTTTAATTTCATAGTCTCTTCATTTCAGAAGCTGGGGCTTTGAGGAGAAAAAGAGATACCATAAGAGTCAGAGTAAAAGTGGTACATGAGTCATTAAATCCTTGTAAGCTGGTATTAAAGATGTGAACAGCATATTAGGATTCATCATGTGTGTATATATACACACACACAAATATAGATACATATACACACACACCCACACTATGTATAAGCACGTGTGTATCAGACAGACCAAGAGCCTACTAAAGTCAGAAAATAAGAAGCAATATATCCGTCCCAAAATAGTAGCCTCTGATCTCCGATTTATTTTACTTACCCTAATCTGTGAGCAAATGAGTGATGGGTGAGCAAATGCTGGCAAAAGAACTCCACAATCTTAATATTTACAATTTTCATACGTTTTCTTCTAATGAAATAAAGGTTTTCCCCTTCATTTTAATTGTCCTAAGATGCTTAAACAAAAAAAAGTCATTCTTTATAATCATTATTAGAAAAATACACACAAGTACTATCCATAGTTGGGACACTCCACTTCAAGTGAGTAGTCCCATTAAAAACAGCAACAAAAATATCAATTTGACAAAGTGAATACAACTGAGAGCTTGTGCAACTGCCACATTGCTTGTCATTACTGTTCTCACACTATTTAATTAGTAACAGATCAGAATGATGTGGATGGGATGGAAGATGGTCAATGAGGAGACGGGGGAAAAAAACAGTCGTGGTTCTTAGCTATATTAACTTCCCAAATACCTGTAACGAAGACCATACTTAAATCCCTGGGATAACCATCTTGGTCAACACTTCATTTAATAGTTTTAAGTTTGATGAAAAGCACTTAGAAAAGAATAAAACTAAAACACGAATTGCTCTATTGCCTCAAGGCAAGCAGTTCCAGCCCAGAAAGCCAGGGAGGAGGGGAACGGACTGCATGGCACAGCCCTCCTGGTGGAGGAAGSGCACCGATTAGTGGGAGACCATTAAAAGCTTTGCGTGTTTTAGTGTAAATGTAAACAGTTCTTGCAAAGGATGAAACCCTGATTCCAGAGATACAACTGCAAATCTCGCGTTGATTTAACCGGGGTCACGATTTCACCTATAATGACCAGACATCTAAACAGCAGCATTAACTGCTATGGATCTGCGAGCTCGCGCAGGACCTTCCTTTACAATCACCGCAGAGAGAAGTCACATTAAAATGAATTGGAATTCAGCACATACCTTCTTACATCCAATTCCTAAAAGTGTTTTTAGATAATAGGCCGAATCCTGCTTCATAGTCCAATAACCTTAATTGAAAGACCGGTTAACTTACACTCCACCTGAATGACCCTGAGGGTATATTCAGTCCCACAAGGGGCAAGAAAACCGAACCAATTTTATAATCGGGTTTATCACTGACAAGCTTGAACATCTCATATAGAGCTTAACTACACAGAAAAGTTAAATGCAGAAATATTTCCCCATCAAAAGAGGGAACTAGAAGTTTATTATGCAAACCATAGCATCTTCTTAGAAGACTTTAAGAATCATCCATCTCTCACATTAAGCATGACATTTAGTCAGTGAGGGGATAGGGGCTGGGTTTTGGGAGTCTAAATCCTACTTACATTCAATATGCTTTAAACATCAGACTTCTTTTACTTTTTTTTTTTTTAAGATGTCAGCTTTTAAGAATTACAAGTGTCAAATTAACAGATTTGGATGCACTTATCTATATTTTTTCCTATCTGGAGTATTTATGCTGATCTTATCAAGAAGTTGCTTATAGTTTTGATACTATATATAATGCATAGTGTTAAAATAACTTTTAATAACTCACTCGGTCATCTGACAGTTATAAGCAGTCACCATATAAATTTTTATTGGAATACATACAGCAAAAAACAGAGTCATTTAGGGCAAACTCTTCAAGAGTAGACTTGAGAAATCTATACCTCAATGCTTTAAATATTTAAATCCCTTTCATTAATCTAGTGTGCGCAGTAAATGCCCAGTTCAAAAGAAAACTCAAACCAAGCCTTACAGGCTCCCTGTAGATGTTTGCATGAAGCCCCACAGTGCATGTGTGCAGTTCTCTCCAACTGGGTATAGCTGTTAGCATGCTTAAGTACTCTGATTAACATAAAACCAAAAACAAAACGCAAGTTCTCACTCACTACGGTTTCAGAGACATTCAGAAGAATCCAAGTTACATGAGCAGAATTTACCAAGACGTAAGCAGCCTGGAAGCGAAGGCTCACAGCTGCCTACTCTCTACAGCAGGGTTTACTCCGAATACATAACTGWGCCAAAGCACACCTGGCGAGTCTCCGCTTCCCAGGCAAGTATTTCAGCACACTCCAGTCTCGCCCTGCCATCTCACTGGAGATGTGGAATGCAAAAAGAATTCACATTTGTATCATTTCTTATACCCCACAGGTGTTAAGTCTGTAAACACATGTGTATATAACATTAAACCCATTTAAAATATAGAGCACATGTATATGCATGCTTTTATATATATATATGTATATATATATATATATATACACGTAAATATATACATACACACACACACATATATTGTGAGTACTATACAAATTATCCACCAGGCATCCTGTTATGCTGTTCTGCAGAAAGTAACATGGAGTACAGGGAGGTGTATGTTGCTACCAGAAGTGCTTTATATATTACATCATATAAGTGACAGACAAGTAACCCTGCTTCTTTGCACAGTGACAGGTTTAAAAACAACTCTTCAAATCAGGCCCCAAATGCCTCTTGCAAAATTCCTTCTGTCTTATCTTTACAAGCACCCTTTCTGAATCATGACAACTTTTTTTTATTTTTAAATAATCACAGCATACTGAAACCCACAGAAAAGAGACCAAGGGGATCCAACTGTAAACTTCAGAGAATAGTTTCTCTTTTTGACACAACTAATGGCTTTTTCAAGTCTAACATTGGTCTTCTTTCTCCCACCTCTAGTTCTTCATTACTTTTTTTTTCCCTCCCTTTATTGGGCAGATGCTTTTCAAACCCTACGACAGGGTATGCCCACTTTCCAATTCTGAAACTTGGCAGACTTGGATTTCAGATTTGCAGCCACCCTCCTCTCTATCTCAACTAAAATTATCAAAAGCACCTATATGGTGTTTACTATGGGCTTGTCAGTATGCTACTAAACACACATTTGTAAAAATAAAAAAACAAAAATAAAAATCTGCCAAGTCTCAAATTGGAGCTAGGTTTGTTTTTTTAATTCAGCATAAGACCAATAACTTGATCACAACACTGCAATTTGTGTTCAGCAAGTAAGCTAGTTTTGTAAGCAGCACCCTCCACACTTACTGGGCTGTCTAGGTAAGACCACAGGCACCCTACAGCTGCCCAAGGGATAGCTGAACCTCGCATCCTCTCTTTGACCGTGTCCAAGAGCAAGCGCCTATGGAAAAGAAGAACGTACAWGGTACCACGCCTGGGGAGCCTCCCAGCCTGTGCAACATGTTGCACAGGGCTACTTCAACAAAAGGTTGTGCCTTTATATTTTATAGGCACACCAGATTTTTTCTTTTTCATAAATTCGCACAAGGATCTGTTGACTCCATCTGAAGGTTTAGCATCCACAACATCCTGCAGCTTCTCCCATGAAGGAAGGTTTGAGGATCAGCTGAACACAGCTGCTTGTTCGGCATCAGTGATGCAAGCAACCTGTATAATTGATTTAAACACTTATTACTAGATTTTGATTCAGTGCACTACTCTAGAAGACAGCAAAAGAGGAGATACTACTGCATGCAGTTGTCCAAAACCGTGCCTTCCGAGAAAAGCGCCTAGCAAAGGCATAGCTAGAAAAGCACATCAAGGAGTGTACCAATGTCCCCAAGAGATGCCAGCTAAAGCTCAAGAAGGGCTGCTAGGCTGTAGGCAGTGTCTGTAGAGAGACCAAGAAAGGGTAAAAGTCACCTGGAGAAGCCTCCTAGGTGGAAAGGGACCTCAGGAGTTCATTGCATCCATTCTGCTCCCCATCAATGGYGTGATCAACTGTATTTGCTCGTATTGTTCCAAACGGTTGTTAAAGATCTCCATTTAAAGGCTCTATAATATCACATCAGAAGTCTCTCCTGAAACCTAACCTGAATCTTTCTTGTTGCCCTTTACTTCTTGTCCTATCCACAACAAACATGGAGAACATGTTATTCTCCTCCCTTTTGCAGCAGCTTTTTACGTATCTGAAAATGGTTTGCATGTTCCTCAATTCTTTTTTTATTCAAACAACAACTCCTTCAGCACGTCAGGTCCCGCTCTCCAGGTTTATCATTCCTGCTGTTCTCTGTTGGCACCATCTCCAGCTGGTCCAGACTCTACTTGAATCGCAACACCTAAAACCAAAGATTTTTCTCCCRCTGAAGTTTCAATAAGGAAAGTTATCTTCTAACCCTGTTACTGTTCTCTAGAGCATCCTGTTGAAACAGACTGTGACCTTTGGTTTTGTTTGAATGTTTGGGTTTTTTTATTATTTTTGTTTAATAAATCAGACATTTGAGTGGCTAAGAAGTCACACCGAAGCACAATCAGTAGAAAACCCTAAGGTAGGTCAAAGATCACTTTGTGTATATACCCAACATAACCCAATAGCTGATCTTTTCAGACTGCTCTTGGACAATTTATACTGAAAGAGTCCCTTAGACCAGCTACACTTAATTTATGGTCCTTTCACAGAGAAACACAAGCTGTAAGTATGACTCAAGCCAAACCTCGCTGCTATTGGGTTTAAAAATTTGTCTTTTGAAATTACTCATGTAACTTTAAACATTCTGAGTATTAGGAGTTGATTCTTTGCCATATTTGCAAAAAGAGGCCATGGACAACAGGGAGCTACATTTAACACTAGCAATTAGCTTGCTATAGAAACAATGCATTTTATCTTCCATTTTCCCATTATTTACACCACAGTAGGGAAGCCCTCTCTCCTAAATGAAGGGCTAACTACACCACTCAGACACCCTCTAGGAGTCAAGCAAACTATTTGACTTTTTCTAACATGGGAGAACAAAAGAAATGAAACAGAAACAAATCACTTCGGGGCAACTAAGTCAAAACGAGGACCAAGAGGCCAAGACCACGTGCCTAACAAAAGGAAGAAAGGAAATGTATTTGAAAGCTGGAATGAACCCTTTGAAATTACTTTCCCAAAGCATCTGCTCAATCTGACACAGGAAATCCAACACACAAAAAGTGAATGAGAAATTTGTGTGCTCTAATATTTCGATCAGATATTAAATAATATCTTCCTGAACCTTTAATCTCAAGAGCCCTAGGAATAACATCTGTTTCCTAACACATGCCAGGCTATAACTGCATGGAATTAGTAATTTGCACTCTGCTTTCTTTTAATGCCTAATGGATGCGCAGGAGTATTGGATCACCAATACATTCTTCCAGTTAAACAGTAAACAATCAAAACAAGGTGGCCATGTCTCTGACGAATACTAATCAGCTTTCATGCGCTTCTCCAAATCTTCAAAAGGAGAAGAAAGGAAAACTGAGGCCACTTTCAAATCTGCAGTTTGGCTATGAGAGGGTCTTTGGTTACAGACACTGCGTGAGGGCTGTCACTTAAAGACAAATAAGTGACCAAACTGTACCTCCAGACCRCTCTCAGGCCATCCACCCGCATTCAGCGGCAAAAGACAGAGCGCCTCCGAAGGTGCCCACAAGTGGCACGAACTTTGTGGATGACTGAAATACGCTTTGAAAGCTCTGAAGTTCTCCAGTTCCCAGCTTTGGTAGCCTTCTAAATAACACAATTAAAATTGGTAATGATATTAATATGGCTGGTAAATATATTCTAGCTTGGCAAAGACAACTTAAACAATATTGTCAGGCTTCTATACTGATATATCTAAATAATAAAGCAGTATCAAATACTCAGATTTTTGTCTTTTGAGACTTCTCAATCATTTCAAAATCTTGACACCCGGACTTCATAATCAAACAAATCTTTTATTCTGTGAAACAGGAGAGTCAGTTTTCATGAATCCCCTTTTTATCCAAAGCACTTTTTATAAAGTGAATATTCCTATTTATATTTATTGATAGGAAAATGGAAACATGAAATATTTACATGTCTTTGCCATGGTTTCATGGTGAGCTGGAAGCAGCACTACCAACAGAAAGCAAGGTTGCTCCATTCCCAGTCCTCTGACTAAACACTGAGCCAACATTATCTCTCAGGAATTTTGGATATGGAATAAAAAGAATGTTCTAACTTTTCCATAGATCTCCTTTGAACTGATATGGGGGGGGGGGTATTTCATTATTATCTACCATAAATAAATTTCTAGGTAACCACAGCATTATATAGAAAACTAGTTCAGACATTAGCATCTGCCTAGCAAGTTCTCAAAGATTTTTCCTGGAGTTCTTCCCCTGGGCTTTAAGCTTTCTTTTAAGTAGAATAGGCTGCCTGTGTCTCTCTGGGTTAGTTGTTTTTCTGGTGCTGATAGTCACATCAGATGTATTCCCAAAAGACTTGCCAAGTGGGACTGAATTTTCCATCGATTTGGAAGTGCTCTGGATAACTAAGACCTCAAGTTTTGCCTATGTAATTAATGTATATGGGATCAAATATTCTCTTAGTTATTCAGATAGCTGAGATGTTTGCAGCTGTACCTRAAAATTAAGGTTAAAGTGATGTTTGTGTTAATGATGAAGTTCAAAATAAAGTCAAAGTCTAAAGGCTCACTAGCTGGATCTCACAAGGGATTTTGGCTATGGCAACCTTTTTTAGGACTTAGTTTAAATGATTTATTATCTCATTCTAATATTTGCCTATTAAACTATTCAGCCTTATGCACAGATCTGGAGAGGCAGAAAGCAGAAGTGAAATGCTACAGGTGGTATTTCTCCCCGTTTGTGACCACACGGATCTACACATCCTGAACATGCTAAAAAAACCCTGCCCTTCAGTGCACTCTATTTTATATAACTAAAGACCACATGAGAGGCTGCCCACACAGTTTGCAGACAGAAAGACTGCAATTCCAGATAACCCAGAAAGGGCGTCTCTTTGCCTTGCTCAACAGTGCTGTCTGAAAATACTTTAAAGATGCTGTTTTTCAGTCAAAAGCAGCCATTTCACTGAAACGTAAGCTAGAGACTCCAGGGTCAACCCCCTGCTATAACACTAGCAAGAGCAAGAATTGAGTAGGAATGTTTAATAGGCAGGTTAAGTTTCCTAACTAACCACCTACTACCTATTCCCAAGTTCCCACTCGCATTTGTTTTTCCCATGGAAAATTTCAAAGTCTTGTTTTTTCATTCTTATGTGGAGYAAATGAACTTTGCAACCTGGAGATAGTTTTGTGAAAGAAACTGCTATTTTTCTAATGTGTCCAACTAGTGAATGAAGAGAACCAGCACAGCTGGTTTGGGTGATCTTTCTCCCCAAACTCAGAGACGTATGTCGCAGAGGGGGAGGTTGTTGGGCTTGGCTTTGCTTTTAAAATAAGAATTTAAGTACTGTGATAGCAGAGCAGGTGAGGCAGGCTAAGATTCAAAGCCATTTTCGGAGACTGCCCGTGCTGCCCCTACAGCAGGATGCCTCACGCAGGAGGCACGCGAGYCTGGCACGCACCACAGGGCATCCTGCGCCCGTCGTGGACTAGCGAGCGCACAGTTCCAAGCTAAAAACCAGCTTCACGGTTACAGTGCCGAGCTTCTCAATTGTGGGTATGTAAATGCCTTTGGAATTAAGTTTTCCTCATTTAGAAAAAACAAAAACAACCCACATCTTCAGATAAGAGAGAAATCAGCACTATCTTATTTAAATAAAATGAATTTAAATAAAACCCTATTTCCTTTACTTAACCAATCAGATGGAAAAAAAAAAAGAGTCCACAGAGACAAGTATATGAGATATTAATATGTTAATTCATTTATTAATCCTGCATTATAGTCATAGATTATATCCGATTTTAAAAACAAGAAAGGCATGCAAAGCAATAAGGAAAAACTTAGAGCACTTAAATACCCTTAAATACCTATTTTTAACCACTATATATTTTTAAGTTACTCTTACACAAAAATGCTCTTTGCAGCCCCCCAGTGGTCAAATGCGAAGCAGAACCCAACACAAAACCAGATCTGTTTGATAAACTACCCGCAACACTTAAAAAGAAGCCTCCTCTGAAACAAAATCGGGCACGTTGATCAGAAGAAGAGAGCCATCTAAAGCAGGGAATTATCTTAAAATACATGATAAGAAAATAAATAAGTAGAAAATAATTCCATCAAAATGCCTGTGATTTGTTACACAGCACAGCAAAATTGTTGTGAAAACACTTGATCCCACCAGGACCTAAAGATACACACCGGGTTATCAACAGAAGTAGCAATTCCTTTCCTACAGCTCCTTTCTGCTATTTATATAGGTTAATTTAAAAAAAAAAGAAAAAAAGAAAAGTTAAGGTAATGTTTGCCAGAAACAGTTTCCTCTGAAGTTAGGACTCATCCAGGTTACATTTTTTCCCATTTTAACACAATCCCTTAAGTTTTCCCTCCAATCGACAAAGTACAGTAAGAAGTAAAGTCACCTATAAAAAAAAAAGAAAAAGAAAAGAAAAAAAAGGGGAATTGCTTTTAAATTTTTTAAGGATCTGAAAGAGATCTAAATTGAAGCTAGAGCTCTCCAAGTTCTCGAAACTTAGAGCTAGAAAGTCAGAGCAGAGCCGCAAGAAAACGATGCCGAGAGGAGAATAAAACGCGAGGACAAAACAAAGCCGCCCGCGAGGACCAGCGCCCTGCCGAGCGGCGCCGCTGCCCGGGGCGCCCGGGCGGGCAG
>NW_020450085.1:386689-441374 GCF_003343035.1 Apteryx rowi | reverse complement strand
GGGGCCGCCGCGCCGCGCCGTGGCCTCCCGAAGCGGCCGGGCCTTGCTTGGGCTCCGGGCACCGCAGGGCGAGACCGGGGCCCAGCCCGCGCAGCACCGTGCCGCCCGTATGTAAAACACGGTCATTGTGCAGAATCACTTGGGTTTGGGTCTTTACCGCTATCACTCTTTCTATACATGCTCCTGTAAGCGTGGTTCACCGAGCAAACTGCTTTGAGTAGATGGAAAGCAAGGTCCCGTCCTCCTGCTGTTCATGCACACACGAAAAAAGTGGGATGGGGGACAGCCGCGAGAACCCAAGCCCTCCTTCAGACCGAGGATGCAGCCCTTCATCAGCTGGAGAAAGGCTGGGAATACGCAACTGCTGTCCCGCTTCACCCAAAGCRTTTTCATGCTATTTGTGTTGTTTGGGATAACCTAACGCTCTTTTTGGTTGCTCATCTAATTAAAGTTATGGAAACTAGTAAATAGGAAAATTTACTAGGAAAATAGTAAATATAATGCAGAGAGGTTTAACTATCAACATCAATGGGAATTACGGCGTACATCCCTGTGCACCTGGCTGCAGCTGTCTCCATCTATGTATTTATAGCCATCAGACTGACAAAGGCTGCAAAGGCACAGAAGGAACTTTAAAATCTGTAGGGTTTTACGGGTTGCTAACTTAAAAAAAGGATGCACAGCAAACAGCACAAGAAAGTCTGTAATGCAACATTGCACTTTCTGAAAGATTAGAAATATGACCTATGGATTAACATATTGAAATAGTATGTGTCTAAATACAGCTTCATAATTCTGAGGGTGAACCAGATAGATACAGTGAACCAGCAAGACTCTGAGGAAGCTAAAATAGGAAAATACTCCTTTTAAGTATTAGCATATTAACAGTCTTTGTATATAATTGGTGGTATCTAGAAAGCAAGAATGCAGAAGAGATGCTATACAGGAAGATGCATCTATTTTCCCAATAAATTTAAAGTCTAAATAAATAAAATGACAGGAATGAAAAGGGACAAGTATTACCCCATTCCACAGGTGGGGAGCTGAAGTACAAAAAGATGAAACTTCACTGGGATCACATCATATTGGTGGCAGAAAAAAAATAATTTCAATTCTGATATCTTAATCAATAAACTGTTCTCCTTTTTACCTGATTTTAATTGTTTATTGACATGACATTAATTGTTTATTGACATTTGGGGACTGGAGCATCTCTCTTACAAGGAAAGGCTGAGAGAGCTGGGACTGCTCAGCCTAGAGAAGAGAAGGCTGAGAGGAGATCTTATCAACGTGTACAAGTATCTGAAGGGAGGGTGTCGAGAGGATGGGGCCAGACTCTTTTCAGTGGTGCCCAGCGACAGGACGCGAGGCAACAGGCACAAACTGAAACACAGACACTTCCATCTGAACACGAGGAAAAACTTCTTCACTGTGAGGGTGACAGAGCACTGGAACAGGTTGCCCAGAGAGGTGGTGGAGTCTCCTTCTCTGGAGATATTCAAAACACGCCTGGATGCGATCCTGTGCAACGTGCTCCAGGTGACCCTGCTTGAGCAGGGGGGTTGGACTAGATGATCTCCAGAGGTCCCTTCCAACCTTGACCATTCTGTGATTCTGTGACTATCACAGGCTGGGTGCTCTACGGTCTTCTCTGGCACATACAAGCCATGGATGTAAATGCATAGAATTACTTTTAGATGATGATGATGATGATGATGTAGCACTAGGTAGAAATTTAAAGTAAACACTTATCATTAAGGCTTACGTTTTATGCTGCTCTGCAGTCAGGTGTGTCCATTAACTTCTACAGCCTTGACCAGGGTTTAAGAAAGCAAAAGTCAAGCTGCAAATCCTTTACTCATTTTACTCTTTCTGTCATGGCATAATTGAAGGAGCGTAGCTTCCATCTTTGTTTATATAAATTGGTGACACAACTGTTACAGTATGAAAATGTACTGTTTAGTCCAAATAGGGCATTACTGAAGGATTACTTCTGACCTGAGCCCCACGCAGGCACATGCCTAGAACCACCTGAGAAGAGCAATAACCCATACAGAGAAGTACAAAACCTCACTTTGTTCTGACATGTTTTATCAGCCTTGTGAAACAGAAATTATAAAACAAGGGGGAAAAGGTCATAGTCACGCATTCGCTGAGAATTATTGACATGGACCTGACATCGGAGACAGTCAATCAGAAGATCCATTTGAGTCTAGAGATGTAAAGATTATCTTTATCATAATTTTTCCAGTGTGGATTCAAGATACTGCTGGAAGAAGGGATTTACCCTGAGAGCCAGAGAGTGTGCTGAAGAAAACTGGATAGCTCCAAGGTCAGGGTCAGTCATACCTTAAGTTAATAGTATCATGATGATTCTCAGTTATTCTAAGTAATAAAGAAGTGACAGTACAGCAGGAATATTTATGTAACATATTGAGGTAAAAAGTAGTATTAGTCTATTGTTTAGAATATTAGACTTCATTAAGTAAAAAAAAAAAAGCATCAAAAATAAAGGAAACAACAGGATTCCATTTCAACATTACAAAAATCACCTTGTCGTTCATACATAAGTACATACATACATACGTAAGTAAGTAAATACGGACGCTTTGGATCCTACAGCAAGCCCCACTGTAGCACGCATTGTGGGAGCCGTCTTAGGTTCACTGTCCTTTATTGGTTCAACAGGCTATTGCTGCATGTTGGCATAACACCAGGGTGGCGAAGAGCATAAGCTGATTGGGTGCTTAAAGCCACCATTCAAAGCACCCTAAACTTAATGTCTGGTTTAAAATAAATAAAYACTCAAATGAGCCACAGGAATCTAGATTTGATTACATTTATGAGAAGTCTATTTATTACCAAAGAATATGACAATATGCTTTCCTGTAGAGAAATAACATATGCTGTACAAAAGCCAGAACTAAGTCTATAATAAATGTTGGTTACAGAGCTGCTGCGCTCGGGGAAGGTTAACAATGGTGCAGACAGCCTAAGGGCACAAGAGAGGGGGAGGGAAGGCGCATCACATATATGCCATTTTAAAGAGGAAAATAGATTTAAAATATAGCATTATAGTGCCTGCACTTTAATACTATAAATAAAAGTCTGATATTGCAATCACAGAGTAGAGCAATAATCAGTATCAACTTTTTTTAAGAGAATGGACATAAAATTTCTCCCTGCTGGTCATAGAAAGTACTTCTTTTTATGTGTGCCAAATCCAGCAGGAATGACACTGTTGTAATTTATGTTTCTTTACAACAAGTTTGAAATAAGCCCAGGGTCTTCCAGAGTATTTGCTCTTTTGCTCTACAGGTTTAAACCTGCCTTGAATGTTAGAGGAACTGAACAGAATGATGTAGTACTTTGCCATTGCCACCACGGGTTCCGCTGCCTCTCCAGAAGTTTGCAAGCATTTCCCTAGAGCCTTATTCAGGTCAGTTGCTTTTAATAAACAAGTAAGGTGGCCATCAAGTAGAACAGAACAAACATAGCCTAAGCAATAAGTATAAATATAAACATTTCTTTCCATATATACTGCAACTGCTAATATGTTAATTAAATAGAAGAAAAGAGATTTAAATTATTTATTCTTAATAAATGAACCATCTGAATAATAAATAAATGTGTTCTATAATCACGGGAAGCATTTTTAATAAAAGGCTTTTCTGCAGCAGGAGGAACCACATGGAAGGTGGGGAAAGAACTGTATTTGCTTAAATAGCATTAAGAACCCAACTGAAGTCACAAAACTAAAATGTTGGAAATTGACACTGCCAATCGTCTATAGCATTATCCCTCATAACTGTGTATAATGCTGCAATTTCTTTTTAAGAATGCAAATTGGAACTCTGAAAGTATACAGGAAATTTAAGCCCACATTTTCTAATCACTGTAATGGAAAATGTGCAGCTAGTTCCTCAGCTTTGTTACTCAAAGCCTTAATACTGAAACTCTCTGCTTTATCATGCTCTTAAACTGCAACAAACATTGATCTCATTTTGGGCTCCACAAGAGACTCATGCTTTTAGTTGAAAAGCAGTATTTGTTTTTAACATGTTATGACCTTGCTTGGTTTATATAATGTGAGATCACTAAATAATATTGTCACGTGTTAATTTAATCTCACTTAATTACATAAAAATAGCCATTTGATGGACACCTGTATACAAGACACGTGTCTGGCAGGAAAGGAAGATGGTAATTTGGCAGGAGAGGCGACGCGGTTCTGAGCGAACGTCCTATCGTGGTTGTGCTCCTGCATGTGCTGTCTTTGGGCTGAATTGTATAACAAGTCTTGACAGCGTGGTCTCTTCAACGATCCTGCAGTACTTGCTGCAAGAGTAGGCATCTTCTATCCAAATTTCTCACTGAATGATTATAAACCACCTACCTAACTTGCCCATAAAATTTGAGTTGGAGATTGTACTCTTCCATATTCACAGACACAGTGAGTTTATGAACACGCAACAGTGTGTTCAGTCTCCCAAAAGATAAAGAGAGCAACCCTTTTCAGCTAGGCTACTGATGGAACCCACAGAGGATTGCTTGACTCTTTATCAGTGGTTATATTATTTTACTTTTAATAAAAAAAGGGTTCTCACTCTGTTTTAATACTTACCAATGAGCTAACACCTACTAGGTATTTGCCTTTTCATTTTCCATGGTGAGAGGAAATATGAAATCCTATTATCCTTTGTAAGTGTTATCTTTTTTAGATACTTAAGGCAACATTTTTACATGATTTAATTAGAAATTGAAAGCAAAGATCATAATTTTTTTATAACATTGATGAGATTGTCAGCAGAGTACAAGAAAACTAGCAAAAGTTTTGCTAATTTTTAATGAAAGTAACACAGGGTTTCAATTTCGACATTGGATCTAAATGGGAAAGATATAGTACGAGATAAAAATGAATACATGGAATACTGACTAAGTATTTTGCTAACAGCCAAGACTTAATTTCAACAAACTTGAGCCAGGAAAACAGTGAGTAAATATTTTTTCAGTTTGTGAAGTCCATTCTTGCATTAGTTTTTGATGCCTTTTTCCAAAATTATCAGAAACACTGGGTGTAAGCCACAGTTATGTGTATTGTTTTGGCTTAYGGTTAGTTAAATAAAGTACTCACAGTTGCTTCCCACATCCATTCATCATAAATTACTTCCTCTTCAGTTCCAAAAGTATAACTTATGCTTTATCTGACCACTTCCTAAGCCTGGATCCGTACAGTGATCCAAGTCATTCCCCTCCCTCCTCCCCCCAAAAAAGAAAAAATCTCTGTACTATTTTCAAAGCTTTTTTCCTAACCCAGATAGTTTCACAGAAGGGAGCCCAAACAATGATCAGGCAAATTCATCAGTTAAAGTGTCAGAACTGGGGGACAGTTATCTTTAATAGAGGGCAGTAACAGGTAGGTAGCAACCAGTCAAGAATGACAACTTTTTAACCCAGGTCAGTAACAGCCAGATTAGTTTGCAAAAACAAACCAAATAAAATTGTGACAGCTGTCTAAAAGTAGAGGCAATGCAATCTTACATTTACATTTAAAGTGTTGGCTGTTGTTTTGCGGTAAGCTGCTGTGTGTTGCCTTCGGCTTTTTTTCCCCCCACTTACTTATGCTTTTGAGAAAGATTTCAATGGAAAAATTAATGAATCATAAAAACATGATTCCAAAATAGCCAGGATTCCTCCTTATTTCTTTTATGAGAGTGTCATTCTTGTTATTAAAAGGGAACAACCTTTCTCTTCTCTCCTACTCTCTTGTATTTGCAGTTGAGCCCCAGAAGCAATAAACCTACTCATAAGATACCGGATGATCAAAGGTGCCGGCCTGGGCCCCGGCACCTAAATCAGTGCGTGAGACAGTGTACTTGTACCCCATTACAAAGGGGTAGATCAGCACCCGCACTGTGACTTGCATCAAATGGAGAAAGAGAAGTTAATGGAGGGTGCCCAGCATAAGTGTATAATGCTCTCTGCAGATTATTAGATCATGAAATTGGTGCTGTTTTGCAACCAGCTGAACCRGGGGGTGTCTTTGTAACCACTTTTTGTATACTTGGAGACAGAAATATGTGGTCTTCTGAAATACTATGTCAACGCTTTATGGGATGAACTTCATGCTTGCTGAACTTGCATGGTAGCACTTTAGATATTTTTAATATCCAGAGGAAATAAGAACTTCAGCATGCCACCAAAACTACAGCAGTCCTGCTTCTTGGAAGCAAATGCTATCATCCAAAGGCAAAGCAGGCAAAAACTCTTCAAAACATTTATTCCTTCATAACATTTCTTCTTTCTCATATTTCTTGCCTTCAAACCAACTGGTCTACTCCTAAATTGCCTTTCACAGAATGTACGTTCTCTAACAGCATGGTAAAATTAGAAATGTATATTGGTACCCTCTTCCTAGGTTTATATCTCATGTTAATTTGTGATGATCTCCTTTCAGCTTTGTATAGACTTTAAGCGAGACGGTAGCTCCTGTGGGCATATGAACATGGATATTATATGTGTGGAGGGGGAAGAACAATAAATATCCAGCATGACCTTTGGAGCCCATCTAAAAATGCAAATTGACAAATTTTTAAAAGTATGGGGTCAGAACTGAAGAGAAAAATAATGATATTTCTATCCATCCTGAAGCTAACCACTGCAGCCCCCATAAAACTGCATAACAAAAATCGTATAGGACCTGTTTTTTCATGCCCTTTACCTTTTTTGGAACCAAAGTTGTCATACTTTTTTCCAGTTTCTTTAACTTTTAAACTAACATTTATTTTATCTTCTGCAACCTCAAAACTTTCCATATTAATCAATACCTGATGTTCCCGCTTTCTTCTGATTTCTGTATCTTTTCTAAATGGTACTTCCTGAAGTGCTAGAACAAAGTGTCAGACTCTCAATTAGTGTAAACTAGCACAAAACCTGTGAGGATTTCACACTGCATTTATAACAAACATGAGTTGTTCCAAAGTAACACCTCAACAGCCTCCATTTATTCATCAAGCAGCAATCACAGCTTCCCTTCACCAATTCACAATTTTCAAAATGGAAAAGAAAGCCCTGCAGGAGAAGAATATTCTACTACACAAATATTGTCAAATCTTGGAATTGCTACATGGCTATTAACATCCTTGTAACTGCTGCCTTTCCTTTTATTCGGTTACCAACTTATTGTAGCAGACAATGTCAAAAAATGATCATGTGGATAAAGATTTTTCAGTCACTATAAACATTTTTTCTCAAGTTAAATTTGAACTAGTTACTTTCAATAGCTGTTCTTCCTTTTTTTGCTTGATGATAATTGTTTTATAACTTCCTATCTTTTTGTCCATGTCTGATTTCTCTTAGTGTAATCATATAATCTTATACTTCAGCTATTTTGTTTTCTTGTAATGCAAATTTCTTGATGGTAACCACTTTAGATTTTGTTTTGTTCTGCTTGCATTTTGGTCAATCACTTAGCAAGACCTGACGCTCACAGCAGCTAACGATTTGCCTAGGAACCTAGGTAAAGAGTGCCATCCAGAGACACCGCGCCTCCCAGGCACGCGGCAGATGGAGAACAACCTGGCTGCTCTGAGTCCTGGCACCTGTAGATTTTTTTCAGCATTATGGAAAATAATATAATACAATCTGGATTTTTTTTTTAAAGACCAACACTGATAATATGTCTGCATCACAGGAGCTCAGAGTATTCAGATACTGGTTTCCAGCAGTACCTCATACTATGCAGTTGTAGTTGACTTCTACTGTTCTAAGTATACTAGTTTCCTTTGCAGTAACTGTACTCTTGTATGTAGAAAGGAAACTGTGGTGGGTTTTGTGGTTCTAAACACAGTGACCACATCACACACAAGCAAGAGCATGGACTGGAAACAAGCCAGAAAAGTTGTTATTGAAATACAATGTTTCCAAAGATGAGAAATAACGGGAAAATTACATCAGAGAGACGTAATGCTGAAATGCATCCACAAAGGTGTCCACATGAATCCATAAATTTCAACTTCAATCAAAATCAGCTGAAACCAAACAAATGAATTGCAATCAAGTCCCTTTTAAAAGATGAGTTTTATAGACGCAGAGTGATATCAGAGTGTAGTCACATATACAGGGCAGAGATGGCGGGTTCATCATTCCAGGAAACAAGATGAATTCTCARAAATATAATCTTGTTCATTCCGTATTCCTGAAGTAAAGGAAGGACAACCTCCAAAGAGCTCAAATCCTGGAACAATTCCAGATGCAGTGCTATCCCTTCACCATAGATTTAAATGAAACATTATTTTTAGTACTCACAGTAAACTATAAGACACACGAGGACAAATAAGCTATTAATTTAGTCAGAGGAAAGATAACTTCAAATCTACAATGTTTGTACTGTTCTTGATAATGCAACAGTAGCTATACTTATATTCCACTTATGTCTTGGCTCTCCGGAAAGGTTTAGAGTTTCCAGAAGGATTAAGCCTTTAACAGTAAAAATGCCAAACACTGTAATTATTCTAAAATTCCTCAAATGATAAATTTTAATATAGAAATACAATTTCAGCAAGGAAMCTTTTTCAAAAAAAAAAAGAAAAAAAGAGAGAAAATCTGGAAGATTTTTCTATACATACAGTGGTTCAGGGCAAAACACCTTCAAGCAGACAGACAGGATTCTCCGAGGTGCATTCTGTGCTCTATATTGAGGCTGCATCCCAGTACTACCAGCTCTTGTTGACCTGTACTAGGTGTCAGATTAAATGGTCATTGCCGACAGTAATTTGGAGTAGTTCATTGATACGCAATGCATCCTCTCAGTCCCATTCCCTATCGCTCTCTTCTGTGCTAGAAAAAGATTATAACCTGCTGCTTGAATGAGGTTAAATGACTTCTTATGCCATTTTCGTTCACTCACTTTCTGGCAGCACAACACAGGATTCTGGATGAAGTTTATTTCTTATTTTGCCTATAGAATATCATTAGTGAAAATGCTCTGGTTTGGAAAATTACATTTTGCTACACTTTCAGGGAGAGTGTTGGCTGATCTTCTGAGTAATTGAGAATTTCCTATTTTGAGGACTGTAAACTTCAGCGATGCTTGTGGTAGCGATGAATTCAGAATGAATGTATTAGCCTATTAGTGACTCAAATGCTACAGTTAATGGACTAACAAAATAAAAATGCAGAGAAGCAGAGCTTCTTTTCAGAGAGCTGCATCTTCTTGCTCTCATTAGAGTCTTGCGGCAGAAACTTCAATTTTTTTCCAGTGAAATTTCTCATCAATAAACAGTAGAAAAATAATGCTTAGAAGTATAGTTCAAAAAATGATTGACATTTGCATTTCATCTGTCCCTGGCAATGACAAAATGGCTTCTATGTTTTAGTCATTTTTTGGTTTGAAAAGGCTGMAATTTAGTTTTGATAATATGAAAAATTATTATTGTCATATGAAAAATTATTACTCTCCAAATGCTTCCAGAACTTGATAGCTATCAATTCATAGATGAATCAAAAGATGTGATTCAAATACCAAACAAGTAAGGAGTGTAAAGTTATTTCAGATGTCCATGGATCAATAAAGAATATCCTGTACCTTAAGTAGGTTAAGATTGCCTTTTAATCAATAGGAATTATTGATTTTGCTAAAATGTTTTTTAAGAAGTACATCATTATTTTTCCCTACTTTGGATGGAGGTTTGCAATGTCAGTAACACTCCTGGTAGCCATGCTCTGAAGGTAAGGCAAATGCAGCTCCCTAGTGAAAGGAAAATTAAACCTGATGGTCTCCACCCGGCCAGCGAGACACGCTGCTGCTGGAGAGGTAATACGTGGTGGGGCGGGGGAGCGTGAGGACAGATGTGGACCATCCACAGCTTTCATTGGCTTCAGCTGGACGCTCCGGTACCTCATCTCTCAGGCAAAACACCTCTCATGAACCTGTCACTCAGCTTCGCTAAATGACATCACAGCACATTGCGTTAGACAAAAAGACTGATGGCTTAGAGCATTCAAAACAAGCTTTCCCTGCGTCAGCTCACACCTTTAATTCAATCGATTAAGGTATGTTTGGTTTTACTGTATATTAAACACATCAATAGTTTTTCTTGTAAGTTTTTTCCTTTAATTTTTTTCTTTTGATTTTTTATTGTAAGTTTAAGATCAGCAGCAATAGATATGAAAATAATTAAAACAAAACAAGCAAAACGCCATGTTGTTAAAAAAAAGTTAAGAATGAAAAGGTGCATCTACATGATAACTTTAGTTTGCATCAGGTGCACTTTTCAAGCAAAACTAGTTCTCCCAGCCTGCCGTGCTTGGTTCACGCTGTGGGGTAATCGCAGAGTGCAKGAACGGCATTTCTGTCGAATGACACAAAACCAGAGGACGTGGCCCGGGCTCACACTGAGCGCCCTCCCGCTCTTGACGGGTGGTCACGCCACAGCACCACGCTAGGGCCGGCCTGAGGTAGAAGTCGTCAGATATGTACAGTGGGGACACAAGGTCCTCAGCACTCGCAGGTTCATTCCTTACCTTTCCTCCTATTGCACGGCACTACTTGCTAATGTAGACACAGCTTAAATGTAATTTAATGGTATGTAGTTAATTTTAGATGTCGCTCTCTAAAAGTGAACACCAACCTCACAAAAAATTTGTGCGTTCTTCTTGAAATCAAGTAYGTTAACATTCTGAAAGTGGACAATTAGGAAATCAGGGCAGTTATATTGTTATATAATCCTTCTTGCTACRATCCATAGCCCCTTCTCCCTCATTTTCCTTGCCCGAGGTATCATTTCTAGGGATATCAAACAGAAAAATCTACTTCTTGGATGCTGAGTTCGGACTTGTATTTCTCTCCTCAATCCCAGCCATGGGATTGCTAAATCTCATGCACACTAAATAATAGTTGTGCATGGGATTTAATAATCCCACAGTGATAAGAATTTCTGCTTTCTATATAATTTAAATACCTTCCAAGTACCTGATTATTCTAAATGTGTATATTTAAAGTTCACATTCTACAAATCTGTGAGTGATTAAAACTTCATTTCCGAATGTTTGCAGGAGTTAAACAAAGTCAACCTGCATTGAATTTTCAGTCCAAATGAATAATGGTCAAATAATTTTTATGGTAACTATCCAACTTCGCCCATTTTGCCTTAGCGAACTCCAGCAGAGCAGTATGTAAGGACTCCACTACCAATTTATTGAATATATTTCATGTCATAAATAAATGTAGAGAGGTTTTGTTTGTGTCTCTGAGTGCATTTGCAGAACAAATTAATCTCTTGGGAAAAGCAAAAATCCCCAAGCTAAACTGATTATGAACAGAAGATATTCTTGGTGAAAAAACAGCAGAGGTTATAGTAACCTGAGCCGTATCTGGCCTTTGTTTGAGGAACTGTATGCAGGCCACTGTCTTGCTTCTATCTGTATCAAATTMATCTTTGACAGAGAGCTCATATCTCACCAAAAACCATTATACAAACATAATTACTACTTCTGCATCATTAATCTGAACTAGCAATATGTTTCTGTGTAAATGGAAGTGAGTTAGGAAGTTCTGCCAGTCCATGGTATCTGAGACGTACAACAAAATCGTTAATTAACAGAACAGAGACCTACATAAGGCCTACATAGTTTTGTAATCTCAATTAAAAGCCAGAACAAGGGCCAGATTGTAATTCTGGCCATGTTGCCACTTCCGTGGAAACTCCTGTGAGCGTAAGATACCCTGCAGCACTTCACTGTGATTGCTGCGGTTATCAGTTCCCCGATTAATTGTCTCTTTCCTTCTCGCGCAGGCTCGCTGTGAGGTGGGAAGCCGGGTGAGACCTCAGCTCYGCACTGCGCGACTGCGCTCACTGGGATGCTCAGGTTCCCAGGGTCATCTTTGTGCCCAAAGCCTTTGCAAGAAAGATTAAATGCTTCTTTCTCCCCCTACTCCCCACGACCTCCTTGATGCCATTTTGGAACAGGCAAATCTAGTTGATGGCAACTTTCTATCAATTTTCTTTTTCTTTTTTGCCCCCCCCTTTTTTTGCATTTCTAATATCCACTATCTTCCTATTATGAAATGAGGAATTATGTATACAACTGGATTTGTGATTAGTCCTGAAAATGAGGTAGTTACTTACTTGGAAAATACTGCTGTCTCACCAACCTACAGCTAAGCTTTTTCAGATCAGTGTCTACCTTAAAAGGCTTCTGATGGAGTAGCACGGGTTGATGAATCAGTTTATCAACTTTGGGGAAGGGCAAAGTGGAAAAGGAATGAGAGAAAAATTTAAGAAAACAAGAAGCCAAGTGAGGAGAGCAGAAGTGAAGAAATATGCAATTATTTTTCACCTTTCCAGATCAAAGAGAGCTTTGCATGTGGAAGAACTATAAAATTTGACCATGAAGAGACCGACAGTACACTAAGTTTAGAAAATAAACAAGAAAGAGGTAACTCTGAATATTGCCAAAGTGTTCAAAGATTTTTTTTTCCACTTTATGAAAAGGTGCTGGGATTCTGTTGCTGCTAAATTATCTATAAACACCTCAGCTGTATTGCTAGTAGCTCTTTTGTGATGATAATCTTGGGCACAAGTCATAAGGAAAACTACTTGAAGGTGCTTAGATCTTGTGCAGCCATCAGTAACAGATATATGAGAGCTCTAAATAGACAGTAACAATAMGGGAATTTATATTGAAGATAATCAAGCTGATCTCAGAATTACAGGGACTCATTGCTAAGAAGCCAGGCTAATTTCAGTGAGTCCAGTTTCAAAACACTGCAGAATATACAAAATTTCAACTCAGATGTACTGTGAACCGGAAKCAGGATGAACTTTTTAGGCCATCATACAAGAAACAAGAAGAGACTGATTAGATATATATGAACAATAGTTACAGCTTTCATGTTATAAGTTATATTTTGCTTAATTAAGTATTGATTATGTAAGGTTTCTGAGAGAAAACTGTTAACTTGTTTGCTTTTCTTATGAAAACTATATCAACGTTTTGGATTTTAATTCGCATGGCACCTTATAATAACAGGAAGAGCAGGACATAAAAATGAATAGTATAATCCCCCCCCAAAGTTATAATTCTGTTTTTGCTCTTCAATTGTTAAAATAATTGTAAACGGTACTATTTCATTACAGATTATTACTGTCCTGATGAAGCAAGAGCTCTATTATAATGCARATATTTAAAGAAATCATTTATTACAGTGCCATGAATGGTAAAGCAAGAAAGGGTTCATTTCAAGCCTGTGGAATCCACAGGATCAGYGACCATTGATTTCACTGAGTTTTGCTTCAAAATGTCATGTCCAGAGGCTTGCAGCAAAACTTCCATTGAGTTCAGTTGCCAAGAAATCACATCTCTAATCCAGTTTGAATTGTCACATATGTGAAATAAAGAAGAATTAAATCCAGAAGTTATTTTTCCAAAACACTTTTTTTTTTTAATTGAACTCATTCTGCGCATGAAGAGCAAGAGTCAGGACRCTTACTGGGCAAAAATGGTGAATTGCCCTTTTTTAAGAGGCTTTGCCATGAATCGTTTGTAACCAGTTCCTACGTGATGCAAAGGCTCGGGCTAAGCAGCACTCAGCAATTCGGGCACTGATCGAGCAGTGGATCTCAGCGGCCTCATCTCTACTCCTAATAAAATAGGTTCAGGAAATGCGCCCCGGCTCTGGCCAGCTGCCCAACCAATTGCTTCACGGCGAACGCGCTCCCTGGCCTGCCGCGGGCTTGTGCCAAGTCGCTCTCCCGGACGCCGCGCAGCGCAGCCCGGGGATGGCTTGGGCCAGGGCCGTTCCCAGCCCCGCTGGGCAGCAGCCGCCGGGCACCAGAGGAGATGCGGAGCCAAGGGCGCCAAGGCAACCACGCAGCTATTTCAGAAATAATCATGGCCTGTTTTATCAACCCATACCTTGGCTAGTTGCTTTTCTATAACAAAAGCTAGTATTACATACTGTTGCTTTTCTGGCATACACCATGTAAAGAGTTTTCCACCTAAGCTGTTAGTTCCTCTGAATTTAAAGAAGGCTTTACTGGTCTGCTAAGTGTYTGCCGCTCTTACTGCAGCTAAAGTGAATAGCTTTGCTCCATTCTCCTTTTGTCTATTGTTTGCAATGCTTTTGTTCCTTGTACAACTGCTTGGGTTGCAAATGCTAAATGATATTCTTCCCTTAAAGATAAGGCAATTCACTGAATATAAGTGTTTTGAAAGATTTAGTGTATATGTAACAAGTTAATTATTTCCAGGAACGTAAAACAGATAATGCAGAGAGACAGAGAAAAGAAAGAATTAGAAAACTAGTATATGAAATATAATATGTGTAAGCCAACCCATTATTTAGAGGCAAAAATGTGGATGTGTCAGCACATAGGCTGCTAAAAAAAGAATTATAACATTGGAATGTATTTGAAAAAGAGAAAGTCATATTCAAGTCAATTATTTCTTCTCATTTGAAAAATTTTCACATTAAAATAAAAATACTACCTGCATTCTGAGCCACAGATTGGTCAGAAAAAAGATCAAAGAAAAATCAAGAAAGAAAGAATGGATAAAAAGAAAGAAAAAGAAAACAAAAAAATCAAACTGAGAACAAAACTGAGTTTGGAGGAGGAGGAGGAGGAGGCATGCATTGTCTTCACAATAATCTAGCAGAGGATAAGTGAACAGTCCCAAAATCTGTGATCACACTGTAGTTGGGGGCAAGGCAGATACTTACTGCAGAGACATTATGTATCACTAGGGACTCATACAATTTTAATGAGGAACCTGTTGCAGCTAGTTTTCTTAAGTAAAATAACTGGTGAATTCGAAGATGGAGAAATTTTACAAGAATATTCTCATCAATTTCTTGCCCTTCCCACCTGCTTCTCGAGATTCTCTAAGGAAGCAGGAGAATCTGAACCACGTTGTTCCTTAATTATCTTCTACTGAAGGATTTCAAAGCATTTTGTCAAACATTTAATTAAGTTTCACAGCTACTCTCTCTTCAGAAAGGTGTTAGTACCTTTTTACAGAAAATTCTTCAATAATAAAAAGTTTCAGTGCCCACAGCAAGATCACCCAGGAAAATCTTTATGAACCTGAAGAGCTTGTTCTCAAAAGGCAGAGGAGCGGGACGGGAGACAGGCACCGCGACGCTACTGTCTTTGCCCCCGTGGGAGGACAGCTCTCTGAATGCGCCTCTTAGAACTGTCCCACTTACTGTCTGTGACCATCTCTTTCTGGGAGAAAAATAAGCATCTTTCAGAAATGGTGCGCGTTACAACAAAATGAACAGGAAGCCCCTGTATGATGCCTGGCTGACACAGCTTTCACGATTCTTTGATGGATGAACAGGGGAACGTCAGGAAAGGGGAGTTACGGGGACGATACTGCCTCTGTGGGGTGCCTTAGCGGTGCTGTCTCGAGCAGATGAGTGTTTCACTACTTGTGTCTACGCCATAAAAAGGTGTGGAAAAACTGCAGGGGGATTATGAAGGAGGTACAAGAATGTCCAGAGAACTGAAAAATATGTTTTGCACAGACCAAATAGGAAGTTCAATCTATTTGTTTAGTGAAAGCGCATTAGGTAGGTCTGAAACCAGGTAAAACGAGGACAAGTAAATTATGAGGTCATTCAATTTAGCAGACAAAATCAAAAAAAACTCCAAAAGCTGACACTAGAAATAAGAATTAAAAAAAAAAAAAAAGATTAGTTATTGCTACAGATTACCATGAAAAAAGACAACTTCTTCAACACACAACATCGTTAATGTGAGGCCGGCTACATGACAAAACTGAAGCTGGGTGTAGAAACACAAGGTAAAATGTGATAGTTCTTATTTAGCAATTAGGTCAGCTTAATGAGCAGAATGATTCTACATGACCTTACAAATCTATGAATCGCTATGAAGTTCATGACTTCCACACAGATGCTTCCAAATCTTGAAAACATTAAGCTGCTGTGGTTCTTTGGTCATAACTTCTTGTTTTTTCAAAAGCAGGATACCTCAAAGAGACAACATTTAAAATGAGATATCAGAAGAAACTTTGCATTAGGGACATGATGGAAGTCTTTGGATGATTTTTTTTCATTTGTTTCCACAATTATTCCTTTCCCTTTTCTAAAAAATGGTAATTAAAGAAATATTCTCTTGGATGTTTTATTAGTTACCCTTCTTAGCTTTCAGATTCATCAAGGAAAGAGTATGAACTTTCTAGTCCTCATAGTAAATCTTTATCTGCATGAACAGTGAGTAGGACAGCTTGGTAAGTAAATGATCAGAAAAGGGAGGGATTCGAGTTTTCAGTCAAGTCTATACAGTTTAGGGAAGTGCCACTGATGAAAACCATGGTTTAAGTCTGCTATTTTACAACCACTCTAGGAAGGGTACTCAAGAATCCTTACACTGGTAGGTAAATGGACAAGACACAGCAATCTCTTCTCTCATGTTTTGATTTTGGTGGTCTTTTGGTTTGGCTCTTTGTTTTTTCGCATAGCCAAGTTTTGCCAGCTTTTCTAACAATAGCAGTTTCACACTTGTTAGCCATGCAGACAAAACAGCTTCGTTCATGCTCACCCTTTGTGGTAGCAAAAGTCAGTTTTGCTGCCACCAGAGAGGAAAGGCAACTGCCAATGCTAAAAGCAGCCATTCCTCACCCTTGCCTGGGCGAGGGCCCCGGGCAGCTCTGCACTGCCCTTCCCGGGAGAATAGCGAGGGCAGCCAGGCTGTGTGCGCTGCCGCGCCAGCAGGTTGGTGTCTGTTCAGATAAATAACCCTCCTGGATATCTAGACAGGTATGTCATGGCCCCATGAGAAGAGAAAGCAGGAAGTTAAAAGAATAGGACGAATAAGAAAGAAATAGAGAAAAGGTAAAATACAGGTAAACAAGGAACACTACATTTTGTTATGCTACAATTTCTCTGCTTAAAAAAGATAAGAAATAACATAAGGACTATCTAACAAAAGCTAGTTTAGAGTTTGTGCTATTTTGGGCTTTCCAAATCTGCTATTCAGAAAGATTTGAAGTGCTCATAATTGGAGAGTCACTTTATTCAGGTCTATGACAAAAAGCTGTATACAGATTGCAATTTCACATTATCTTGTCCATGTAGCAGTATCAGACTTCATGCTGCAGGGATGTCATGAATACCCATTAATAATTCACTCATTTTCATTCACTGTGCTTTAATTTTGGTTAATATGATAATCCAGAAGTCAATTTTCTTTTAAATAAAATATAGGTGTTACAAATCTAAGATATTTGCAAAGGAATATCCTAAACCAAGCTATGTAAAATCATTTAAACACTTCATTTTCCATTTTCCATTTCTGAACCAATCTACTTAGAAATTGGGAAAGAGTAACTGCAGTTGTTGCAATTTCTTTGTATTCTTATGAAATGCACAGTACGCAGGTGGTGCTGCCCAGGAAATTAAGTGTGGAAGACTTTGAAGGTTCTAACTAGTGGAAGCATTCACCTGAAGCCCTTGTGAACTTCTGCTCATGCCATGAAAACCACTGTCCTTCAAAGCAGGGGATTTTATGGAGGTTTTTTTCTTTTTTTAAGAAACTGTCAGAAACACGCTTGACTGAAGAATTTTGCTCCAAATGATACAGGGATTCCATCTGGTGACTCATCCAAGACAAGAAAGTGTTGGTCAAAGTAGATAAGAAAGGAGATCATTCTACTCAGAATAAAAAATTAAAATGCAATTCAGACGAAGCCTAGACTTTAACAGAAAACTTGAATTCCTTCTGTTCCTGGACCTTATTTTTCACTTAAAAGAACATTCATCTTAAATAAACAAATGAAAAAACCCACAGATGTTTAAAATATTGCTACAATACATGACAGCAGCGTTTTGCAGCAAGAGCAATGACTGTCTTATTAGTCTTTGCAACAGTGCTGGGACTTTCCTCTTTGCATTACATCCTCAGGCAATGTTTTCTGTAATTGGCACAGGAAGACCAGAATATTTTTACTTGGGTGACAAAGCTGAGAATTTAGTTTCTTACTCTCTTCCTCAACCTTTCCAAACAACAAACTAACACTTCAGTTAATATGGTCAATTTGAGCTTCCATTAGATTGGAAAGTTGCCAAAAACAAAGAACTAACCATATGCTGAATGCTCTGAAGAGGTAATAACTCCATAGTAGTGCTACTTTTTGGCTTCTCTTTTTCACTAGGCCAGAGTGTACTTACTATTCCCCTATTTTTAGGCATAGCCAAACCTATCTACCTCCAGAAATTATTAGGAAGTTCACAAAACCAGACATAAACTAAATTCATGATAAGAAAAAAGAGAATTACTAAGCACTGATAAGAGAAAATGTCATTCTTACCTCAATGGGTTGATCAGCCAAGGCCAGGGCATACCTGGGCTTTACACAGCAGAGAAAGCTCAGAAGAAGCTCTGAAAATTATAGTTCCTGTGTTCGGGAGAGCCCAGGAGTTTCTCCCTACCTGCTTTCCTGGGAACTTAGGAGAAGACAACAAACCCAGAGATCCCAAGCCAAACGTCTGCATAGCCATTTTGCATATCTGATACATTTTAAAGCTTTCTTTTCTTCCAGGACACTCTACATCTAAACTCCTAGCAACCATCAGGGAGCTCTTATGCCACAGCACAGTGGAAGTCTCAACCCCACGATTAGGCTAACCTAGGCATATGCTTTGGGTTGGTTATGTAAGGAAGACTCCCCAAAATCCATGGGCAGTTTTGCCATGGGAAAAGGGATCAGAACTTGAGACATGTAGCAGCTATAACCTCACGCTTTGCCAGTTGTTGGGCTGTTGACTTACAATACAGGATTTCTCATTTTCCCTCATGACATCCTACAGTCTCAAAGATTTACTTTTCTATATTTCCCTTTTTAAATCACCTTTTTCTTTATAACTGCATTGACCCCAATTAAAACTCCAATAAAAACAATCACTCCTGTAGTGGTTATTAGAAATCACTATTTGCATTCACAGAATCACAGAGTGGGTGAGGTTGGAAAGGACCTCTGGAGATCGTCTAGTCCAACCCCCCTGCTCAAGCAGGGTCACCTAGAGCACGTTGCACAGGATCACGTCCAGGAGGGTTTTGAAAATCTCCAGAGAAGGAGACTCCACAACCTCTCGGGGCAATCTGTTCCAGTGCTCTGTCATCCTCACAGTGAAGAAGTTTTTCCTCATGTTCAGATGGAAGTGTCTGTGTTTCAGTTTGTGCCCGTTGCCTCGCGTCCTGTCGCTGGGCACCACTGAAAAGAGTCTGGTCCCATCCTCTCGACACCCTCCCTTCACATACTTGTACACATTGATAAGATCTCCTCTYAGCCTTCTCTTYTCCARGCTAAACAGGCCAAGCTCTCTCAGCCTTTCCTCATAAGAGAGATGCTCCAGTCCCCTAATCATCTTCGTAGCCCTCCACTGGACCCTCTCCAGTAGTGCCACGTCTCTCTTGTACTGGGGAGCCAGTACAAATTCAGCCATTCAAGTCCCTTAAAGCTCTCAGATTTTGCTTTGTGCTATGAAACCACTGCTGGAGAAGAGAGATATATTGAAAAATAAAAATAAAAAATAAAAGAGATTTTTCCCTTTTCACAGTAACTAATGCTAACCTGTCTCAGAAGATTCAGGGAAAGCAAAATACTTTCAAAATACTTTCAAAATATAGGAGAGGAAAGAGACTTGAAAGTAAGATAAAAATCTTTTTGATATCTGAGTCAGAGAAATTACTAATATGCATTTTGGTTCCAGTGGAGATTTAAAATTAATGCACAGTTCTTATACTTCCACATGAGCCCAGGTATTCACAAGCCAGTTATCAGACAAACTTTTAAAAGTCAGCATTCCATGAGCACCAGAATCCATTATTCTGAATGTGCAATGTAGAAGAAGCTAGAGTCTACTCCATTTGTCAAACAAAATAATTTTGACATTTAACTTTTCAGGGTTTATAATAATCATAGCCATTTCAAGCAGTCTGATAAATATGCAGATATGTAAATGATTCCTAAGAGTGAAACCCAATAGGTTGTAAATATTAGGCATAGCAAAAAATATTTGCATAGAAATACAAATCTTCTTTTTTTAATATAAGTAGCAACTGCTAAAACTAAGATTATTGATCAGCTTCCATTATAAAACCCCATCTTAATTTGCTTATAACTCCAAAACCCACAATTTTTATGGGTTAAAATTTTGTTGGGATTCTACCTCAAAGTACCTCATTAAAAACTACACTGTAATACTTATTTTCCAGGAGACTAAATTAAGCATAGGCAAACTTAATTCCATCATGTATGAGCTTTTGAAGGTTTGATTTGGAAACTTTAGACTCATGGTGGGTACAGGTGGGAGCTTTTGTGGGAGTAAAAGGAACAGAAAGGAATAGAAAGGAAGAAGGATGTAATTATTATTTACTGGTCTTTAGTCTGGCTTAAAAGCTGCTAAGCATTGTAAAAACTCAGAGTAAGTGACAGTTCCTGTCCAAGAGTTTAAGATCTAAATACACATCGCAATCAACGCAAACAAAGATGTAGGAGGCAAAGTGCTTTGTTCAAAGCCCCCCTCAGTGTCAGTGGTGAAGGAGCTCTTTGACTTGCTCTGTGGGCAATAAATAACAAAACCCCAGGAGCTACAGCAGTGACCGATAAGACTGTGCAGTCCTCAACTGACAGCACACACAGCTAATGAAACACATTGGCTTTTTGCCTTCAAAGCTCCTCTACTTTACAGTGTTCCCCTACACCTAAGCATTTGTGGTTGAAAAAGGAAAAGGATGAAGTTACAAATCATGGCTAGAAATATTATGAGTTTTGTGGCATATCCATTAATTCATGCAAAGCCCTTACAAAGCTACTTAAGTACCTAAAGAAATGCAGCATCTGCAAATTAATATTTCTTTTGCCGCAGAACAAAATGCTGCCTTCCAAAGGCCATGGCTCCAGGAGGAGCATGATGCATGCAGAACATGCAGTTTTAGTCTCCCGCTGCTCTCAAGTGGAAAGGCCCCCTGTTTGAGTGTGAATCACCAAGACCCACTACAGCTAGTAGAAAGCAAAACCAGAGGTAACATTTGTTGATCCTAATTCTCTCCCTATGGAGGAAAAGGGGACTTCTGCCACCATCTCCACAGCTTTCAGGACTGTCCGCTCCCTTTTTCTTCACTCACATTCCCTCACCATAGCTGTTCCTGAATAGCAGCTAGGGCAACATCTCCTCCTACATGGAAGGTGAAGACACTTCCCTGGGCGCCACAGCAGAGTAAGCACCATCACATTTTATTAGAGTGAAGGGCTGCATACCATGTTGAAAATGTATTTTACATTGCAGTGCAATGTTCAGTTGTTATTTTACCAGACACTAGGCAACCTGACAGATACATCTGTTAAAAGAATAATTAGACTAGATAACTTGTATTGGTGTCCCTCTCTGTTAAACAAAACAATGGATTTTCATTCAGAGGGGCACCTTGGAAGATTAATGGTAATAATGAAGCATGAAATATTTCCTTCCTAGGGTGCTTAATCTGAAACAGAGGAAGCAATCATTTCACCCAGGAGGGATAATCCTTTGAGGAAAATTTTCAGTGAAATAATATATTGCCATATCTCATCCCACATATGTCAGCAAAGAAACTATCTGTGTTGTGCTTAATGCAGTAAAGGCCAACAAGCACAAGAGGAGGAAACAGAATCACACAGTAATGTCCCTGGGAGACTGTGGACCAGGCAGGGCGACAGCGGCAGGGAGCGRTAGGATAAACAGCAAAGGCAGACAGAGGCCAGGAACGAGGCGATAGAAAAAGACGGTGGAAGGAATTGTTCAAATTGAGACAAGGGAGAGGAAAATGAATGTTTGTGGGGCAATTGTCGCAGTCAGGCTTATGAAGTAGTTGTCAGAACGGAGACTGAGACCCTTCCTCGTGGAGAGGCACGGCTCTGTGCCGWGGACGGGGCTGCAGCACAGCCCGGGGCTGCCGCRGCCAGGCGAGAAGCGGTGAAGCCYGTCGGGCCAGCAGGATCTGGGGGGCACGTCGGAGCCTGGCTCCTCTCCCCTCCGTACAGACGGCACTTTGGCAACGCCGCCACAGCGCCGCTGCCCCCGGCACTCCTCGGCCGGGGTGCCAGCTTCCCGGTGGCCCGGCAGCGCGACACAGGCTACAGCGGCCCAAAGGCTGCTCCGCGCTACCCCAGAGCCTGGGCCAACGTCCAGTGAACTTCGGGGCAGGAGGGCCACACACCTTCCCTCGGCAATCTACAGCTTGGCTCCAGCACCCGTGCCCTACAAACTAGCACGCGTGCACTCACACGAGTACATACAGATGCGTGCATAGATAAGAGAAACAATGGATTTAGAAATACATATATGTTTCCTATTTTCAGTAAAGCCTTTTCAGTCAAACACTGGTGTCCATAGGAAAAAAATCCCTAGATCTCAGCACATTTGGAATCAGCCCCTAAGTGTCCTGCTAACAAACCCACGCTCTATCTTCCAAGAATATTCACATGCCTTTCGTTTTTGGCAGAAAAGCCATTTGATCAATATTTTCAACACTAATCAAGGCTAAGAGCAATTTTATTTCTCCCCTTTCCCTAAACTGCGTTGGAATCTAAGCAAGTGCATCACTCGGTCGCTTTGCTGATGGCAAGTAGATTCAGCGGAAGGGACACAAGCTTTCAGTAGTAAGTAATTCTATTCAACTGGTAATACTTCATATTTATCTTACCTAAACCTCAGTACAGCAGGAAATGCTAAATTTTCTCTAGAAAAAGCTCCATTAAATAACCATATTTCTCAATTCTGTTTTTTAAAATGTAAGTGCCTTTTTATTACATGAACTGATGACTGCTGTTGTCCTCATAATTTTTTCTTCTGTAAGATGTATTTTATGCTCACAATATTCTCAGTCTGAAGCACTAATTAGAATCAAAACCAGCCATATTCTCATTTTCTTTTTGCTGTTCATATTTATTGCAGGAAACTTCTTTCTCATCTATCTTAGTGTTGCCGATTTCCTTTAGAAAGTGTCTGTAAGGCAATAATTATGTAATGCTCACGGATAACCAGAACGCCTGAGTCCGATGTTGCGACCGCATTTATCTTCACWGACTGCCCCACACTGTGAATACGAAGGAGAGCATCACGTAAGAGCAGTTGCTACTGATCCACCCCACAGCAAAACCTCGCAAGAGGGGTTCATTCCTCTAAGCTCCGGGAGCCACACTGTCACTTGCACTACGTCTCCCTGACACTTCTGTACGCATCAGCTGTGTAAATAAAGCTTTTTTTCTCTCTCTCTCTTTTCAGAGGAGACCAGAGAACTGGAGAAGGAACACGCCATTCAGCTGTACCAGGAGAAAGTTGCTTCCCGCAGCACAAAGCTGCAGCAGTCTTTGCTGAGCTACAGTTGCTACATTCCCAAGAGCTTTGCCTAAAGCCTGCCTGTCTGTAGTTTTTGCTTGCTGTAATCATACCATGCTTGTGACAGATACTCTGGAGCATGAAGAGAGACCAAAGCCTGAGATCTGAGGATGTAGCATGACTGCAGTCATGACAGCTTCCTTGGCTGTAGGCTCCAGGTATGTCTAATGGGACAACTTCTATAGCAAAAAATAAATCAGTTCATCAACTAGTTTGTTCTTTGGCCTTACTGACAACCCTGGCTAAATATGGTTGTGGTCAAAGTGCATGAACTTCTACATTAGGATGTTCTCTCCAGGACACTTTCTGTTTGTGTGTGTCATGCAGCAGTCACTACTTCATTGATTCTAGGAAAACGGTAGGGAATAAAGCATAGAGAATATCACATTGGCTATCAAAATGTATTGCAATACATCCCTTCTGGAAAAAAAAAGAGACCTGACTATGGCTAGCTCTGCAGCATCCCCATAGGTTTGCTTTTGCCTTTGAGAAGTCCATTTTGGCTTTGTCCCTCTGTGTTAAACACTTTAAAACATCACACACACAGTCCCTTGTGTTTGGTACCTTTGTTCCTTCCTCTGATGCTACAACATAAAACATAAAAAAAAAAAAATTTCCCTTTCTCAAACATCTCCAGAGCTAACAAGAGCTTACTGAATGCTGTCTGCTGTGCAAACAAAAATTTAAGACAATTTTATAAGGCCTATTATTTACCCAGCTATAACAGCTTCTTTCTTAGCAGACAGCATTATAATTATCCACTTTTATCATTAACACTTTGAGTCAGTGGTTAATGCAGAGGTGACAAATCACTGAAATGCCTGACAGTTTATGGCTTTTAGCACTAAGGAATGTCTTTTTATTTCATATCCCTTATGTGTATCATATTTCCCTTAGATGTATTCTGTTCTCTTACACACACATGCAAATTCATAATTAAACATGTCTAATCATAATTTATTCACACACAACCAATTACCAAAATCTCTGTAGTTTAGTGCTAGTGCACATTAATTAAACTTTGGAAAGGGGTGGAACTAAAAGGAAATTTCTGACTGACTGTAAGTATCATAGTAATGTCTTTGGTCCCTTATCATCCAACAACCAAGAAAAATGCCCACCTGTGTAATTTTGTTAACCATCAGAAGAACAGGGGGGAACGCCAGTGCCCTCACCTAATCTCCAGAAAAGGGTATCAGAAATTGTTTCAGACCAAGGACTCTCTTACAGGTGCTTTCAGAATGCACTATTTTCATTATAAACTCAAGTAGCCATGTTTCACTTACATCATGTTGCAAACGTGCAGGTAATTGCACATATACCACAGATCTCTCACCCAAGCTAATGCAAACCGTGCATACAAAAGCACTGCAGCGCGCAGGCCCATATCTTTGGGGGTGCTGGGCTGCGAATGGCAGGATCAGCATGGACAATACACAGTCAGCATCAAACTGTATTCTCACATGCTCTTCTTCAACAGGAAAAACAGCCAGTGTGTGACACCGTTATTTACACATGGAGCATGCCACTACATTGTATAAGCAAYGTTTCACAGGCTGGCCCCACATAGGCATAATTCACCCGTGCGGTTGGTTTTTCTCACCTTCCTGCTCCCGTGCTTACAAAACCATGCATGCAGCTTGAGCAGAATGTAACCCTTYGTTTTCTAAGTCGACGGTCACTTTTGGAAGGAATGAGTAGCAACTGTTAAAACAAAACAAACTCCATTTCAAATCCAGCATGAAGCAGCAGGCCAAAAAAAGAGACTGGAACAGAAGTGACCTTAGCCATAAGTATAACCGTAAGGCTAGTTAGGATTSCTTCTGAGTAAAAAATAGAGAAGAGCAACTGGCAAATGTCAGCCTCATTATCATGAACTCTTTTTAGCAGTGAAACAAAAATTAGCCCTTAGATCTTTTTTTAACAGACTAGATCATTCTGTGTTAGAAGCCTTTCGATTTCTTTTGAATAGCTGTCAAACTATGGAAGCACCTTTCTCGCAGTAGTATTGAAAGCACATCTTTCAGCCTTAATAACTATATGCACACTATATTTATCTTTCCACAAACACTAGATGTTTAAATAGTTTGGACATAAAGTTGTGAAATACAGTGGGAATAAAAAAGGGGGAAGCTGGGTCAAAAGAACATTGAGTTCAAAGGTAATTGCTTCTCCCTGATACTTACACTTCTCATATTGTCCTTTAGAAATACTCAGAAATGGAACATTCCAGCTAGATAAAAGAAATCCTGAAACGCTTTTTATAATGTTAGCACCTCTGTGTAAAACCAAGATAATTTTCTCCAATCTCGGGTCTATAGTAATTGCTGTAGAAAAAGAATACCTGTGTCCTTAACCTGATAGATCTAAATGGGAGTTTTCCAAAGTAGTAACTTGGTAAGAAGTCAGAGCCTAACCTGTTGCAAATAATTGAAGCTCCAGTAAAGGTAGCACAACTATGCCATCTCATGCCAGCTAAGCTCTGAAACAATGTAATTCAATCAAGACACTAAATAACTCTGTCTTCCTAGCTGGCAGTTTAATGCTAACACATATTTTTACAAGTCCCTTGACCAAAACACTGTGCAGTTTCTCATCTTGGCTTATATGTCTCCGGCAGTTTTGGTTAATGATTCTTTGACAACTTCCAGTAACACATCTCTCAAGTGGACACCCATCTCCTCTCTAAGACGAGGGTTTAAAGTCTGCAGTTGCTGTGATTATCCCTCCCAGACATGGCCCAGCAGTTTCTGCTCTCTGGGGTAGAGATGGAGGACTGCACCGATCAGCCGGCCTTCCCCTATTCCCATCATCTTAATTTAGCACTTATGGGAAAAGAGACTGTTCACATATCTCCATCAGGGACTGCTGGTAGGAAAGACCAGCTCTTTCTTTTCTTTTTTCTTTTCTTTTCTTTTCTTTTCTTTTCTTTTCTTTTCTTTTCTTTTCTTTTCTTTTCTTTTCTCTTTCCTTTCCTTTTCTTCTCTTCTTCTCTTCTCTTCTCTTTTCTCTTTTCTTTCTTTCTTTCTTTCTTTCTTTCTGACCTTAGTCCTTGCCCCCTAAGAGCCTCCTCTGATCTCAGTTCAGGATTAGTTTTCTGAACCTCTCCCCACCTTCATTTGTCCAGTTTCCTCAACTGGATCAAAGCAATATGTGTCTCACCCTTGTTTGCCTATCTAGGGATTTGCATTTCTTACTCCCCCTCAGTGAGCCAGGAAAACAAAGACATCTGACCCTTACAGCTCATGTTTCTTCCTTCCCTAGTGTCTGTAAATCTCAATCTGAAGCTGGCTCTTTGAAGTTTCTATGCACCCAAGATCACACATCTACTCTAGCTCCCCAGCATCATGCAGAGATGCAGAAACTTTATGTCTCCTGTGAGTTTTGGTTTAAACACAGTTAAGCTTATCCAGCTGTAAAGTCCATGCTTCATCTGGCTTCACCAACCTCCACTGTGTAGTTCGGGTTGAGAAAAATAGCCCCGCATGGATGGGGAAAAATGAGATTGGAAGTAATATACGTATTTCTGGCAGCTGACGAGGAGCTTTCTGCCTTGGGCCTCATTCAGAAAAGATCCCCTGGAGTCACTTCCAGTCAGCCACGGCCACCTCGTGTTGTTCATGACTCTCAGGAGAGCAACAGGAGCAACAAGCACCACATGGGAGCTTCACCATGTGAAAGGACACAAGGATTTCACTCAACCACGAGTCTAAGATCAGGATATGAAGGCTAAATGTAACATCCCATAAGATACACTAATAAGTCAAATTTCACATTTGAAAAAATGGAGATGATGATACTTACTCGCTCCATGGGGATGTCATGAAGTTCAGTTCATTCTTAGTCAAGTTCTGTGTGATTCACTGATATCCCCTATTAATGCTAAGTACTATTTGTTCTAAAGAAAGCAATCCTCCAACGTCTCTTCCCAAAGTATGATTTATAGACCGCGCCACAGAGCAAGCCRGGAGGACAACTCTGACAGATGCAGACACAACAGCCTGTAAAACAAAGGGTTCTGCTGACATGTAGCTAACGGCCTGCGAAAACGGCTTCTAGAGGAGCGAAAAGCAGGAGTGCATCGCTTAACACCTGTCTTGACTTTATGAGGATGCTGTTGGATGCTAATAAATCTTCCAACATCTCTCTTATTGCATACAATGATTAACTATCTTGCACATTGAAGTCCTGGACTTGTATATGCATGGATGGTGTTATCTCCTCTCCCAGGATAGCACCAAAGAAAGTCACAGCAGAAGTCCAATGGAGTTTGTTCAAGTTTCTCTTCTCATGGCATTTGTCTATGGCTGCWCTAGGTCACGCAGGTTATTTCCCTTCAGTTTCTTTTAAAATATTGTCAAGAACATGCAAGACAACATTTGTCATTGTTTCCTACCAATCCAGGAAATACAAATGAGAAGTCAGTTCAGGAATATGGCTCATCATTTTAAAACAGTCTGTTCCTTAAATATGATGTTCAAATTAATATATCAAGTTCCTTATAGCTTAAAATTCCACAAGAAAACAGAAAGAGATTCCCAATATGTCTAATATACTTGGTGATACAAGATAAGAGAAAGAYTCACAGTGATGATACAGTATTTATAGCAACAACCACCAGAAATGAGAAATCCACAGTAGCCTAACTCA
Organism: Apteryx rowi; assembly: GCF_003343035.1. NCBI lineage: Eukaryota > Metazoa > Chordata > Aves > Apterygiformes > Apterygidae > Apteryx > Apteryx rowi. The sequence continues at coordinate 413,320 of NW_020450085.1, read as the reverse complement.
TGATGAGACTGCCAGTAATAGCCCAATTTCATTCCTAGGCAGAGACACTATTAACTTGTGACCCAGTAAGCCAGCAGCTGTGAAATAATGTTTCATTAAAAAAAAATTTTTTTTGAACATGTTGCTTACAAAATGTTTACACCCCGTTTACCAATTTGTGTAGTAATGATGCTTAAAGTATGCTTCTCCTGAATGGCTTTGAGATGCTAAATGCAAAATAAGAATTAGAGGACTTGAAAATAGAGAACAGATAATTGCTACCAAAAAAAGATGGTATCAGAATATTGCACATACCCAATGAAATCCATATGGCCACGGCTATTTTCAGCAACCTCCATAAATTCCATTTTGTGCTTTCTTCTAATTTTATACATTTATGTTTTCAATTAAATATCCAGCAATTCTTTGTATTTCATGGCACAAAATTAGGACACATTAAACTAAAAAATAAGTAAGGGAAATCGGCAATTTGGCAGTTTACAGCATTGCCACAGTCTAAATGAGGAAAAGCATACAAATATCTTGGGAAGGTCATAAAGGAGTGAATGCAAGACTACAGTTGAGAGATAGAGGGTGTAAGAGACAGAGAGAGACACCTAATGCAAGGTGCCTCCTCTTTTTCAGGAGGAAACAAAATAGAAACATATCCTCCCAAACTTTCCTTATGCAAAGCTTCCTGAATTTCAAGAGGAATAAAAAAGACATCCAGACTCGGTGGGATTAATTTAGCATCCATCTAACTTATTATAGTCAGTGGGCTTTTTGGTATATTTTAAGTCACATCATGCACAGGAACTCTCTTTTCACATTTATTTTTATATTCATGTCAGATTCTTGCTCTAGAAACCCCAGAGAAAAAAAATTTCTGCCCCAAAACCTTGTGGACGGAATTTATTTTAACACAGTGATCATTCTTGTATTATAGTCATGAACATCCATATAATTGAATAGAGTGATGGAGTCTCCAAAGATTACTTGTAAGTAATCTTTTCTGATATATTTGAAATTTCTGCATCACAACCCTACAGAAAGGTGTAGACAGATGTACAAAAATACCAGTATAAAAAACTGAAGATACAAAAGGGATTAGAAATTTCTCACATAGAAAATGCTAAGGAACAGGGATGGCAGGGAAACCCCTACAGCAAAAGCCTGGAAATGATGAATGTAGGAAGAGCTTTATGCATGTACTTGCAATGCTGGCCATAACCATAAYCTGATTGGGAAGGCTGTACGTCCACTCCCTGTGATAGGAAAGGGAGAACTTACTTATCATACCAAAAAATACTAATGAAGAAACACAAGAAAAGTACAGTCTTTTTTTTTCCTCCCAGGAAATCTGATTCTTAGTGAATGACCAGTGATGACAGACTCTGGAAAGAAAAGGAGTCTGGATTAGATCTTTCCAGGGTGACTGTTCTGATGGAGCTGGACGGAAACTCCTGCTGCTACCTGATGAGAAAGGCAACCAGGAAACGGGCACGCGCTTGCAAGCAGAGGCAAATGGAAGAAACACTTGAATGGAAGAAGACAGAATTCTCTGAAGACCGGTAACGTCAGAAAGCAAAAGAACCAGCTCTCCCAAGAGCAAGGCTTATTAGCCAACGTGCACATTGCTTGCAGGACCTGAGCTTCCTCAGACAAAAGAGGACTGAGAAATGCTGTTTGTTTTTCTCCTGATCTTTTCTGGGTTCATAGTTCCCACAGCTAATGGGAGGTGAAAGCACAGAAAGATCACAGGTAAGGAGACTAGTACTGTTACGGAGGTCGTGAAACAGGTATCTTTGAAATATAAGCTGAAGTCTTAGGCTCAGTTTACCAGACTCTGAAAACACTTTTGGCATGACGCCTGATGGACATTGGTGATTGAACAGAAACCTGGATAGAAGAGAAACTAATATGAACTATCAAAAGAGGCAGTACTTAGACATTTGCTTTTGTATAATGCAGGCCAGTGGCTTAGCTGATGCAAAGTGCATTTGGGCAAATACCTTTTGAAGGAGAAAGTTCACCATTTTTCTAATTTACTGCTATGGCCTTAGTGTGGCCCAGCACATAAGGTCCTTTAGCAGCTGGATGGACACAAGCTATGCAGGAGGCCCCACTGAACTACAGGAGAGCGAGCACAGTCAGGGCTGCAACGCGGAACGATGGTAGTAAAAGACTGGCACTCCATAAGCCAAAAGTGACAAATATAATTTTTAAAAACCGTCCTTTACATTGTTGCCTGTGAACATATGGGTGAAAGCAAGTAGGAGAAAGGGAAGGGCATGTGAGAATTTCTCTCTGTCTCTCTCTGTCTTTCATAAAGAAACTTCTAACCCTTCTGGTTGCAAAGAAGCCTCTGAAAACCTTACATTTTCACATTAGAACACAATTTTCTCTTCATTTGGGACTTGACTCCCTATTTTATGTATGTACAAGACTGTCTACAAACATGCGCATTGTCCACTAGAACATTATATATTTCCTATGTAAGGAATCCTATCAGGACACTAAAGTATATGAATTTTCACATCTTGAATAGCTCTGAGCTACAATAGTCTGTAAACCTGTTGAGGGCAATTTGGAGCAAATGGCCACATGCCAAACAAAGTGCTGTGCAACAAGTGACTAACGCCCTTGCGGATACCCCGCATTTCTCTGCCAGCATCCTGCAGCAAATCCTGCAGTAAACTGGCAGCTCTGCTCAGGCGAGCAAGGCTGAGATAACTGATATTTGCTGGGCATCTGCCTCTTTTCTCAGCTATGTATTTCTTTGGGTAGATGCTCACAACTAAAATCTACTTTCAGAGAACTAAGGTAGCTCTGTTCCAGATGTAAATACAGCCACTCAAGTTTTTTCCTCTGTCTCCCCCAAATTACAGGGATACTTAAAAAGAAAGTACCCTTTAGCTGTTTTCAAGCCAAAGAAGCGATGCTCGCTGCATCCCGTAAAAATCGCAGCACCCCTAGTGCGAGGGCCAGCAGCCGCCACCACAGCAGGAAAACGCAACAGCATGTTCTTCACAGCCAGGCCTCGGGGACTATTGCTTCTCCGCGACACCTTGAGCTGCCAGCGCCGACAGCGGCTTGTGCAAGACACAGAACGAGAGCCAGGCTGAAACACAGGGACTGCGCTGGGGAAAATTTCAGCGCCTGTATTCACACCACAGCTTCCCGGCGGAGCCGAAAACGAGACCCCGGTGCTGGGGCTAGAAGCGCAGCGTGGCGCTGGCTCGCTGCGAGGGGCCCTTCCGCTGCCGGCTTTGCCTCCGGCCAGGCCCCCGGCAGCAAGCGCCGGGGCTCCTGCACCAAGAGAGGCGCAGCCTGAGGTTCACGCGCCAGATAAAACTGGGTAGTTTTTGTCTTTCAGCCACTGAAGAGGACGTATTTAAAGAATACGCTGAACAGCAGAACTATTTAGAGTGAGATGAATGGATAGAGGAGCATCTCTCCCAGCAGCACCGACGCAATTCAGTGTGCATCAGGCCAGCTAGCACTGCTTCAGAATTACACCAGTGAGCACAAAACGGAGGTAAGAGAAACGTTTCCGTTCCACTTGATCAAACAAAGGTACCATACTCCCCAAATTATCTTATTTATTAAGTATGGTAGCATCTAAAGAAAAATCATCGATGCTATTATTTTTAAAGCATGTGAAATATTTTGCAAATACGAGCTGTGTAACACTTGGAAGGAAAACTCAAGAGAAACAGAAAGCTAAGACATAAAAAAAAGGTAAAAGCCTGGCTTATGAATAGGTATAAAAATATTTGCCAGTCATTTCCAGATGTAATAAGCTCTGTACATAGAATTCCAAAAGGTCAGCTCCAGCTTTGAGAAACTTCTTCGTAAACACTTCAATAAAAAACGTTAACCTTAGCATAAGTTGATATTACAGACATCACATTAGTTACAGTAGAACCTGAGAGCCCAGACCATCTGCTCAAAGTGCCAAGGACAAGCACTTTACTTCAGTAAATGTAAATAAAGGTCCGCCATAAAGACAGATCTGCTGCAGTTTAGTGGCTTTGCTGCTAAAAACTTAAACCTGTTCAGATTCCAAGCACCTGGCTTATGCAGCTTTATGAATGAAGTGGGTGAGATAACAGTATTTACTAATGAATCTTCACCACAGAGTCGATTGTTTGTTCTTCTTGATATTTATCATATTAACATGATTACCTCTGAAGGGGGAATAAAAGAATATTTATTTTTATGTAAGCATTTTACACGGGCTTGTGCCAAGTTTAACAGTTGCCAGTTGTAAAAGAGCAGAATATTTACAGCAGGTTCTAACAGCAGCCCCAGCTTATGGAAAATGCCCCTGGCAAGCAGTTGAAGTTTCTCCTTGAACGGGCCTCAGCTAAACTGCATTGCATAAAATCAAACCTTCAACGCACAGCAATCTACTTTCATCCTGTTTTTTTTTTTCTATTTTAGATTTTGTTTTATTTAAATGCAGCATTTCAAGTTCTTCTATTGAATTTTTACAAAGATTAGAAAGAAACAAATAAAACATCAATCTAAAAGATTAAGAAAATATACTCTGTCTGTTTCTATGGTTATGCTAAATCAGTTTTATGCAGGCTTTGACAGGGGTCTATTAAATCAAAAGCCAAAGATTGAAGTGGCAGTTCCAGTAGAATTGAATGAAAGCTAAAATAACCATGGTCAAAAAAAAAGGGTCAAAGCCCAAGTATTGCTTTAAACGCAACTTTATTTGTAACAATGATTTTTAAGCCACTAAATATTCCAGTAAAGAAAGATGCAAATGAAAGCCCAAGGCTAAGGCTCAATCCAAAAAAGGTTTCCCTGGATTCAGTTCCTCTGGACCTGATCCAGTATCACAAACACTCAAGTTTTTTCTCCAAAAGCCAGGTGCCTTACACACCACCACCGCTGTTTCAGTGAGGGGTCACATTCATCTCAGATGAGAACCAGTCCCCTCGCTGGTCCAGACCCCAAACTTCTGTACCTTAACACACTCTGAGTAGAAACCCAAGAACGGCCATACGGTCAGGCATGGTCTACTTAGCCAAGCAGCCTGATTCAGGAAAAAATATAAAACCAGGGCAATGTATTCTCACAGGTTCCAGCATTAAACCATAGCAGCTTTTTGAGCTCAAAGTCAGATACACATGACTGTGTTAAACAGCTATTGAACCACCATGATTTTGTCTAATGCCGGATATAATATCAGCTTGTGAGGATAACTTGCAGAATAAAATATTATGTGAAAAATACTTTCTCTGTTTGCCTAAGACTGCTGCCTGATAATTATTCACTGGGATGTCCCCAAGTTTTTTTTTTGAGAAACACTGAATTTTTTTTCTATATGCCTTCTTTATGCTATTACTGATTTTAAAGACCTCGTATCCTCTCACACTGTGTTAATTTAAACATGCCTGTGCAAGACTTTGTCCGCGATACTGAGTTGTGCACGTGTCTTCACCTCTTCATTCGCTGTTAGCCCTAATTCATACTTGTTTAAGGATACCTAAAGCTATATTGAATGATACAGTAAAGCACACAGCATTGCAATAGCACAGATTTTCAGACGAAAAAGGTCATAATCAATCAATTAAAAAAACCCACCACCACTTGCAGGAGGCAACTTTATTTTTCAGAGTGACTATAGCACTGACAGTTGTATAATAATCTGTGTCAGCATCTGAGAGGATCTCCAGCAGTAAACATCACAGCAAACTTAAGTCAACATTGCTAAGGAAAGAGAACCAGGAGTGGAGTTTGTCACATTTGCAGAAATGTTGGCTGATCTGTTTATAACACCTGGTTTATTTTTCAGTTTCCAAAAAATATGATTTTAAACAAAACAGATTTCATGTCGCACCTGTCACCATGCATTATGCTCAGTGTAAATGTTTCACAGCAAACCACTTAACTGGTCATAGATGTGTTGACCATCTTGCTTTTTCTTTCAAGCTTCAGCCACTTGATTATCTGATCAAGACCTGTAATTGCTGATTTAGATCCAAACAGCAATGGCTCCATGGCGATCTTATTCTAGTGGCCAAAAGTGTACATGAAATGAATTCAAAGTATCTGAGAGAGAAAGAGTCCACATGAGAGTTTTCTTTGCTTAATTATACCTTTCATTTTTCTGACTTCCTTTTATGGTTTTGCACCTCCACCTGATGAGAGCTTCTAGTTATTGTATTGTACTGGAATGGGGAAAAGAGGAGGAAAAAATGAGGGAATGGAGGAAGAGGAGAAAACCCACAACACCAGCAACAAAACTATTTGCTACTGGAGGAAATCTGGAAAAACAGGGAGCTGGTGAGGCTAGCAAGGGTGTGATAAAAGCTATTTAGTAGAAAAGGCCATACTGGTAATTTTAAGAAAGCTTTAGATGAAAGTATCTTTACATTGCCAGTTGAAGGACCAAATTCTTTGGTGCAGTTTTGCTGCCCACCAGATCCCTCTTTAGAAACTTGTCCGTGAAATCTCTGTGAAAGGCACCTTCGCAAGCCCTCGGCAAGTGAGCTGAGCAGCAGCAAACTTCAGAAAACTTCCCCAGGAGGGACACGGCCACAGAGGAAAGACCCAGCTGCCCAGGAGCCCCCACGTAGCTGTGCAGAGGAGCTGAAGCTGCACATTAGCCCTGGTTCATCTGAGTCTTATAAAAACCTCCTGTGGAATCACTCAATACCTTTCATCTGAGAGATCAAGTACAGGCAACACGTGCACTGCCTGTTCGGGGCAGCCCTGCAGTCCGGCTAAAGACCAGGCGGTCTCCCGTGCGTCCCACAAGGCCAAGGAGGCTGCGCAGCCCCGAGCGCGCACGGCGCGCGAGCCGCCAGGCAGGCTCACTCTGGCTGTCCGCTGGGCACCAATGTGGATGGGGAACAAACAGGTTTCAGAGTGCCATAGGTTTGCAGCCACTTCCAAAGGCTGCTTTTTCCCTGCAGAAGAGCTATAGCCTCCAGGCACTGAGAAGTTCTCAGCATGCGGCTTCTTCAGGTGCGCGCTTGTGCCAGTGTGAGAATGAGGAGTATCTTAGAGGAACCATAAGGCAGATCTTTAACTGATGTTTTACCGCTGTCTTTTAGGACAGAAAAGCAAAGATATTTTCAAAACAGCTTCTTAGCAACAGCTTATCTCTTTTAAGATCCCATAGAACAAAGCAATTGCATGAAAACAAGACAAATAGAAAAATATGAAAGCAAAAAAGGGAAAATACCATCTCAAGCCAACAGATGTTATTCAGAGATTGCACCGGAGCAGATACAGGAACGCAGAATAAATGTGCAACAAAAAAGGACCATAGTTAGATAATTTCTTCCAAGTTTTTAAATGGTCAGCAAAATGGTGGATTTATATAACAAAAATGAGTTATGGTCAGCAATGGAGAGAAAAACATTGCACACTTAAGATTCTGAAACTTTATCTGGGATTAGAAAACATTTTGCTTTTGTCTTGCACAGAACATTTGTTCCCTGATTTTCCAAGCACTCCTCTACTCCAAGAAAAAAAAAATCAATTAGCTGCTTAATCCAGCTGTAGAATTTTTTTTTTTTTTTTTTAATAATATTGCACTGTGAGTACTGATGATGTTACAGAATGTCTTCCCCTTCCTCTTAAAGAAGCAAAATAAGACTGCGGGATGTATAAGGAAACACCTTTCAAAATGTTGTATTTACAAGAGTAACTAAAGGTAACAGGATCTGTACATGGGCTTCACCATGCTCACCAGCTGCCCTTATCCCCAGGATGACCCAGAGGAGAACAGCAGCAGCCAGAGAAATACTTTCAGATGAAGGGTCTGCAAACCACAAATGGTCAGAATTGCCCTCCCCTCAAGTCTTTCACGTACACCTCTGTGTATAAACATGGCCACGCTCACTGCCACTTGCTGTGAGGCACAACAGCACATGGTGGGGACAGAGGGTGCTTTTTGGACCTCTTAGTCATGACAAGTGAAGAGCCTAAATAATTGTATGGGGATACTTCAGTGCATCCTATTCAGCTATACACAGGCCATAGAGATCTGTAGAGACCTCCTGCTCGCTCCTCAGGGGACTTTGCCATTTTCATCATTATACTTCACTACCATTTTTCCCTCATCTAGGAGAAGTACTTTTATTCTTTACTTAATGTTTTCTGTTTAAAGAATTGTTTGGGAACGAACAAAACAATTATTGCTGATGCTTACTCTTAAAACTGGTAGAGCATTTTAGGCTTGCATGCAATCAGAGCCTATGCTGCAACCAGCTCTAATGTAAGACAGGCCCTGAGCACTGCCTATATGAAGAAATAGAACACCATGCTGGAGACATGATTTTCCTAATTCTCCATCTTCCAGGATAGGAGTCATACATGAACCTCTCAGCTGGGCTTGGGGCATTCACACTGCCAATTAGTCCTTTAAGTCTAACTGTTGCTGTTGTGTCCTAATTGGTCTAGCGGGAGATTACAGACCAAAGGGAAAGGAATGAAGAGTGGACTGGAAGATAGGAGTAGCAAAATTGCTGTTTCAACCTCTCCACAATCTCCTTCACTTCTGCCTCAAAAAGTTAAATATTTTGGTAAGGCTCTCCAAGGGAATATCTGAAAGTCAAGTCATGAGTTAGCGTCCTGACTTTGTTCTGTATGTCCCCACAAATTATGCCCAGTTCCCAGAGAAGTTTTGTGCAAAAACTGTGATAAGCTGGCATCTCAAGTGTTTTCCATAGTGAATGCTCCTGGTTATGAGTTGAGAAGATGTCTTTCTGAAAACATTCTCACAAAATTTCAGCAAACATCCCATCATTTACTAGAATATTTGTGGAAAGTAAGCAAGCACAGGAAGGAGCACAAGAGCAGGGAAGCGATTCATTACAAGATGCAGCTGCACACTCAGGATCCTTCAATAAGCCACAGCATGAACATTGCAAAATAGGTCCCTTAAGCCAGCAGGGAATCCTGATGTACCCCTTTAACATTGCTTATCTTCCTCTTGTGTCGGGAAGTGACTCATCTGGATGGCAGCCGTGTGACTTGTGCTAATTCTGTACCACCTGCTCCTTCCCCTTGCATAAAAAAATGGACAATTTAAGAGACAGCAAAGAAAGAAAGAACAAATATTCAGTGTTAAAAATGACAAAGTGCTGAATGAGCTAATCCAAAAATTATTATGATTGTAGTATATTCACTAAGTGTACCAATTATTTAAGCTATGCATTAATGAACTGTAGGTATGTCTAAACAGTATGTTTGAAAGACTGAATATGATAAAATTATTTAGATTACTGATGGTGTAGAGAAATTCCAGACCAGCTTAACAGGAGTGATCAGTTAACAAAACAGTAGATAAAATTTAGAATAAAAATATAAGGCCACACGCATAGCAAATAATATCTTAGCTTATTAACATAAATTGCTGGTTCTGAAAGAATGGAATTTAGTAGAAACAGTACTGGTCCTGGCCAACAGGACATTGCTGCACAGTGGTGCAGCAGCTGATAATGCAGAGAAGTACAAGTTGTTTCAGTAATAGTCCAAGAAGTAATACTGAAGTGTTCCTTGGCCACTGCAGGGCCTGAAGGCATCTCTTCACCTTGAACATTAAGGCCTAGCCCCTACAACACAAGAGATGAGGAAAAAGTGAAATGTTTCAAGAAGAGATGAAAAAAATATCAATAAAAGGAGAAAATATCAATAGAAGGAGAAAAGTGGAAGAAAGGAAGGAACATGAAGAGAAGATGAGCCACTCCTGAGAAGTAAACAAGGGTGTAGACAGCACACCACATACAGACACACAGGGAACAGAAGGGGTGAGGAGGTTCTTTTCACGTTTTCTTATTAAGAAGAGTGATCCTACAAAAACAAGTGCTGAGGAGCACAGAGCTGTGCCAGGAATATTCCATGCAGCAGAGCTGACCCATGCAGCTCTGTGCTGACAGCGGCAATGAGAACAAGAGACAATAGTTTTACAAGCTGAGTTATGGTCATGGATCACAAGGCAAAGCAACAAACTTTCCTTTTAATCTTACGTAAAAGATGAATAGCAAAATATCAGTTCTCTACTACGTATTAGAATATAGACATCCTTAATCATTCTCAACACTGGGATTTTCTGAGAGTTTCTAAAAGAAGTATCTGTCTGCTGCTAGAGACTGGCCAGCCTGGTTCAGTGACCAGCTATGGTAGCACCTATATTCCCTTTTTGTGGACTTTCTTACATATCACTAGAAGAGTAATACGGGTTCCCRCAGCTAATATTCAAGATTTCAGCTTTACCGAAATCAGTAATACTATTTAAAAATGATACACACAAAAAGATGTCCCAGCTTTTTGAAAGTGACCTTTCAGGTATCTTTCTGCATATTCCACAAGTTTAGGAATGCTTTGATATAGGTTTGATTATTAATGTAGATTTCTACCATATTTTATAAGACAGAAATTAGAAACTTTTTGCCTTCCATGAAGCATTCTCTGAAGTTTCTCAGTCAGTTTCCAATCAAAAACTTGATCACCTTCATTCTTGAAATAGCACACGTATTATAAGTTGTAGCCATTTTCTTTCAATAATGCAATAGCAGCATTTTTTCCCCTACGAGGTTAACATCGTAGCTACGCGTGTCCTCCTACTGCTTCAGCTCTTCAAGTCCGATGGTGTAAGGGGTGGATGRTTGCAAGTTGTGTTCTTGTTTCTCTAATTCCCTGTTAGATCTGGCAGATGGGATAACTACACACTTGTCATCCTTTTTCAGATGCTCACGCTTTTTATCCCAAGGCCCAGATGCCTTTCATTAGGCTATGCTTTCCCTATACCTTTGATCTCCCTCTACAAAAGGCAGAAAGCTATACTGTCCAGGACTAAGAAAAAATCCTGGCAAAGTGCCTCTAATATATTGTATCTTCTGTCCCTGCTTTTATTTTTATATCTCCTATACTTTCTGCACTTTGCCATAGGGTTCCTCCTGAAAAATTTGGATGAAAAGTAAACATTTTCAAATGAATTTCTCATACCGAAAAGTCCTTTTTCCTCAGATAACCTCAGGGCACTAATGGGATCTTTTTATGTATTCCTGCTTGTCTTCCCTTCCATCCATTAAATCTCTAGATCAAGGGTTCTTGGACTCAGCTTGCGCAATCTTATCATGCTGTTTTCTTAATTTAAATGCTTGTCTTCACTCCACAGAGTCTAATACTTCATCTGTTCATTGCAAGTCTCCTTAATTCACTGAGTTGATTAAACATTTAAAAAATGTATATATTAAATATTCATAAGAATCAGTTTTTCCCCCCTGATTCTAACCCTGGAGAAATATAAACAGCCAGTGAGGTTGATTAGTGCAATCATAAAGGCATCCTCCCCTCTCCCTTTCCCTACACCAGAATAATTCTGTTTAACTTCTCACCGGGTCACACCAAAATATTTGGTCACTTCTGTCCTGTTCTCATTCTCTGTGATTGTTTTTTCCTCCCCCACCAGAGGCGTGCTTGATTCATTGCTTTTAACTTAGACACTCATAGTGCTGCATATCTAAATATTGGCCATAGTAATGCACTTTTTTCTTCCTTCTGAAAGCTGTTAGTTTGTATGCAGATTGGATCCATTAATAGAACGGCATTGTAAAGAGACAACAATTTTTAACCAATCTGCCTGTTCCCTGAACACCAGTTCATATGAGTTAGATGATCATCTATATTCAAAATGGATGAAAATTCACAGAGAGAAACCCAAATATTGAATGAGTCTGAGCAGCGGCTACTGCCCAGCATCCCATCGCCACGGGCGTACGAAAGCTCCCGACGCCCCCAGACACCCAACACCGCACATCACTGCTCTGCCCACAGCTCTCCACCCACGCGGGTCCTCGCCTCCGGCTTCCAGGAGCGGCGGAGGGAACGTGGGCCTCGGCTGCTCTGGGTCAGGGCCCGGCATCTCAGGACAGACCACCGGCAGAAGAGGAACGCGCTAAAACGCGGACCAGCCTGGGACAGCCGAGCAGCGGGCGCACGCTTCCTCCTGCCGCCTGGCTGCAGCAGCCCTCAGGAGAGAGGGCAGCTGGGCGCACAGGCCTTCCCTACACGGCTGCCGCAAGGCTCGCGGGGCAGCTATTAGCGCTGAAATCTGGTATCTGCCCTCCCTTACGCTCCGCCGTTCTAAGAGTCACCCTGTGCCGCCTCGTGCTGTATGCTCGTGCTGGCTTTGGCTTCAGGTAAGCTTTGGATATCTGGCGAACTTTCAGTTAATTAAAAAACATTGCCTCATATTCACATGATATAAAGAAGAGATGGGAGAACTGAGGAAAGATGGATGGCATCAAAGGTTATTCAGACACAGCAACCTCCACAGTTTATTGTCTCGTTTCAGTACTGTCATATTCAAGAAAATTTCAGCAAAATCAGCGGAGCTAAATTTAACTCGGTCATATCACTGGAAATGGCAATCCGAGGAGTTTTTCCTGAAACCGCATCTGGATGGGCTGACCTGTTTGCCCACGAAACTCTGGGCACACCACCAGACCCTGAGCATGACACACACCTCACGGCAGCTCCTTTTATCCCCAATTGACTCCTGCAGTCCAGTCTGGTAACTTTGATTTCAACTTTGATAATTGAAAATATGGATATATCTTCCTCCCACATGTTATACTCAGACTCCCATATATCCTTATACAAAGAAAAATGGAATGCAAAAAGTTTCAATTAAGGCAGAAAACTTTAGATCATTATATCAGAGTTTCCATCAAAGTGTTTTTTCTAATGAAAAGACTTATTTCCAGCAGAGTTTAAAGGGATGATTTTATACATTTTCACAATACAATTTTCCTGCGTTAAAGAGAATTACTGGGGTTTAGATAGCTGGATATAAAAGAAGTTGGCTTATTTTTATTGAAAGTCATTTTACTGAAACAGTTCTTTAATTTTCACAGGATAAAAAGATCTCTCTTAGCCAGTGATAATTAAGAGAAACCAAGAGCGCTTTGAAACCCTGTCCTAGAGGCAGCCTTAACCCACTTGCTCATTTGCGCCAGTACGAGCAGCGTTCCCAGCTGAGGGGGGACACGGCACACACGCGACTAGCGCTCAGCTTTGGATCTCCAGCTCAAGCGGTCAAGGAGCCACTTGCAGGTCTGGAATACCCCTTTTCCTGGATTTGCAGCGATACGCTACCTCACCCCCTCGCTGCCATTTTTGAGATGCAGCGATCCTGACCACTATACACTAGAGAACTCTACAGTAATGGCAAACTTACCGAAAGTCTCCTACATAAATGAGGTTTAAGCCACTACTGCTGAGCACTGCTGACACGTTTTAATATGCACGGTATTAAAGCTGCGAGAGGCTTATGAAGATTTCCACACTCTGCGGCATTTTCATATTGCAACTGTAGCTGCTCCACAAACACCTAATAAACATTTCTCGCCGGCTGCCACCGTCTCTGCCCTCTCCTCCTGCCCCTCCGGTGGCCGCAAGCCCTTCCCGGCTCTCTCCCGCCCAGCTCCCGCGGGTTCAAACTGCCACCTGGCAGAGGCGAGCTTTAAAAGCCGAGTTTGTCTTTATTTCCATCAAGAGCAATCACAGCTGCAAGTTCCAGTACCCACAGAGGCTTTTAACTCTAACTTTTTATTAGAAGTGTTAAACTGGGAGTAATAAAAACTCCCAATTTAATAGTTTAATAAAAAGGGGAAGCTAGAAGCCAGCACGGCTGGGGATGAGCCGCACTGAGACTGGGGGAGCAAGTACTCAGGCTTTAAACGGCTGGGCTTTTCCTCGTGTTTTACGATGACAAGTTGCTGCCAGAGGAGATGCTCCCTGGCGAGCCGCGCCAGGCCCAGGCAGGCTGCCGCCACGTGCTGACGGACGCCGCCGTCTGCCGCAGGGCATCCGCGCCAGCGGCTCCGCCGGCGCTCCTCGCAGCGAGCGCGCGACGGGGTCGCTGCTAACCCTGCGCCGCCGCGGCTGCACACGGCGCCTTTCGCACAGCACCTGGGATGAAAATGTGCTTCGCGCCCCAGCCGGTGGCTTCTGCAACCAGACCTGGGGCCAGATTCTTCAAGAGAGCAAAGGATCCATCTATAGATGGGTTTTCTGGGCTTTGGAAAGCTGCTCCTTCACGTTACCTAGGAATTGCCTTGCACTTCAAAACCTAGGTCTCACTTAGGTACCAAAAAGGGAGCTGAACTCTTATTGTTGGAAATCTGACCCTGAGCTTATACGAATTCTGTTTTTGTTTATCTGGAATAAGCTAGGTTTCCAAATGTGTTTCCCAAAGCAAGGTGGAGAAACCATTAAAAAAATAAAAATAAAAAAAAAAATCAGTGAAGTTGCAGCTGGAAGCCTACACCCAAGCAGCCAAAAGCCATCCATATTTTTAGGTACATCAAATAAAAACGGCCAGACATCCAGATCTAAGTGTTGCCAGAGCTCCCTGATTTGCTGCCCTGATAACCCATCTTGCTTTCGTTTCATATTCTGCGCTGCTCTACATATTACAGGGCCTTAGCCTTATTCTGGGATGTCAGAACCCAAACTGAAGCTGCGTCTCCTCAAGCACTGGATTAGAGCCAGTGATCACAGCGCAATAATTAAAAATAAAGAAAGAAAAGTGGAGGAGGAAGTCCGGACCACCCCTCTCTGTATCAAGGCACCGTCCTCAGTTCGGTGGGCAAAGGGAGGCTGCACAGGTACCTCGGTCACCTTCTGCCCCTCGGGAGCCTTGTCCCGCCGGTCCCGCAGCGCAGAGGCCTTCAGCGGGGCTCTGGGGGAACCGCGCACCCCCCCGGCCTCCGGAGGAGACGTTAGAAGAACTTTCGTTAGAAGAACTTTTTGTAAATCACGTCACTGCCGTATGTATGCGAGGAGACCCCCAGGAAAACGGAGTGCTCATGGGCTCGGGTGCTGTTTCCGAGTCCCTCTTTGCCTATCGTTCTGCCCACACAAAGCCTGCCGCTTCCCCTGCTGCCTACTTTCTTCAAGAGTATTGAACATTCACCAGAGAGAAGTCCCCCCATTTGGCTCCCAGGATGTGTTTCCCCTTCCTCTAGCCCACCAGATTCTTCCTTCAAGAAGAAAACCCTAAAGAAGATATGACAACACCAAACCACTCAGCACAGGCGAGTCTCAGCACGTGCAGGAGGACTGAGACCTGGAAGCAGCGATTTCGTCAGCTAGAAACATATCCAGCGTTAGATAACCCCAAAATGGGCCTGGACTTGCATCAAAGCTGCTGACTATTATTGGCCTATTTTAAAGAATAAATAGCAAAAAAGTTTCAGATGCCCAAAGCTCTGAGGGGTCTGCAAGGCGCCCTTTTTAGAGGGGCTGCAGGAAGATGAGGGGCCGCAGAGCCCCCCGCAGCCCCGGCCGGCTCACTCGGGCGAGGGCCCGCGGACTGGCCTCCCGTTCGCCCGCCGCTGGGCCGCAGCTCCTTCCCGAGGCGCTTCGGCAGAAAGCTGTGGAGGCAGACAGCTCCCGGGAGCCCGGGCGCCCCTGCTCCAAGGCGCTGTGCAGGGCTCCAAACCCCAGCTGAGACAGCTGCTCATTTCCCCTATTTCAGTGAATTGCCATAATCAGCTATACAGTAACGTATAAAGGACATGGACAGAAGGCCGTCACTCTCCCCCCCACTCGGGAATAAAGCAGAATTACCCTGATAGAACTTTTCATTTCCAAATCTTCACTGTTTCTATCAAAAGTGCCCAAAAACACATGTTTTCGGCTGAACTAGATGATTAAATCAAATTTCTCTTAGAATATGGTCACACCAAAATGACTTGGGTTTGCTATTTATTTTGCTTTGGGCACTGAACTGAAAACATCTGAGGCTTCATTCTGGACTTTGCAAAACAAAGCCTCAGTCTGTTAATGGAAAACAATCTTCAGATAAAAAAAGATAAACTTTAATTGCAGAAGTTGCAGCAGTGCAGTCACTTAGTACAACGAGTAATAAGGGAAAAAAACATACAGCGCCTACACAGCAGGATCTATGCACGTATCCATTTCTACAATTGAATGCAAACAGCACTGCCACCTCAACCAGTGTGTGGCTCTGATGAATAAGATTTAAAGGAAAATGAATCAAGATAGAGGGGGTTTTGACCTCCTTAGAGTCAAAAGCAGGTCCAGTGCAGAACAGTTTTACTGCTGGTTCAACACTCAGTGCTTTGGTTTTGAATGAACTACTAAACCTTTCACCTCAATTCCTGCATCTGCAAGGTGGCAACAATAATATTTACACTCTTTCATAACCATCTTGAGGTTTTTTTTTTGGGAGGGGGGGAAGGGGGGAAAACACATTTTACCTATATACCTTCCATAAAAAATAAGTGCAATAACATCTTCTTCTAGCTTTTCTGTTAGAACAAGCTTTTATAGATATTGTGCTACAGTTGCATACATACATATACAAGGTATATAGTTATTCTTAACGTGGAAAGATGAGTTTGAGAATATCATTGTAGAGAAGGAAAAGCAGCGAGGTGCCTTTTGTTTTTACCACTGCATGCAAGGAGTATGGGGTGGTTTTTCCCCCCTCCCCAAGCTCCGAATTCCATACGAATCCTTTCAAGCACTTTGAACTCCCCTGGGAAAAAGCATYGTAAATGTTATTCAGATAATTTTAGTACAACAAAGCTGCCTATTAGCTGTGTATAGAGCCGGGGTCAGTATGATCCTTTAGACCATTATGACTACAACAGTACTCATTTTTATTGGTACATTTTTAACTCTCACACTTTACATATCTTAATGTTTTATGTATAGTAGTGGATGGTCTGTAGCTTTTACACATTAGCTGCTGTAATTATTTCTAACTAAAAATAAAACTGTATTGGCACACAAGCTTAACGCAGCTTACTTCTCTCTGAGATACCTACGTGAAAACGCTGGCCAGCATATTTCACTGAACAGCACCAAAAGTGATCTGCTCTTTGATCCCTTGCGAGCAAGCGACTTCCTCTCAAAGCCAAAGGGATGTCTACAACAAAGCAATAAGCTTGCTTAGCTCATGAGCKCCCCAGATGTCTAGAACATCACTTGTCCTAATTTCTATAGATTTTTGAAAAATGATTCAAAACAGTGGACTGGAAACATATTGTCTGAACTCTTGAATTCATGATCCGGGTGAAAGCGAGTGGGAGGGATAAGGCTGTATCATGATGCCGGCTGTTCTGTTCCGTTCCAYGTCAGACATACTGCCCTTGCCAAGAGCGCCTGCACGCAGCACTTATTTACCTCTGCTTGGTAACCGTTTGTCTCTACCGTTTTTCAGGCTTATGGAGTAGCCAGTCATGTTTACTTGCAGTATTATTCTGTCTCATGGTTCCCTGGGAGTAACACATCTGCCATATTCTACTTTTTATTTTTTAAACATAGATAATTTTCTACCTTGCCTCCTTGCAATTCAAACACTGAGAAATATCATTTTTTACATTCATTATAATTAAAAGGTGTAAGAACTACAATTGTTTCCAGAGACCCACCCTGGATGTACACTGTATTAGCTGGCTTAAAACTCACAGCTGAATAATCTTTGAGGCCTCGTAAGAGCCAGGAGAACCAGCAGTGCTTTGAAGACCGGCCTGCCTATTGCAAAGGTTAGGGGAGAGCTCGGGATTTAGTTCTGCCTTGACTCTCGCCCAGAGCTCACGGCAGCCAGAAGGAAATCAGCCTTCCTTCCCTCTAWCCTCAGGCTACTGCTAGTCAGCCAGGCGCCGAGTACCTTCAGGATATGTGACACAGCAGCAAACCCATTACACAGATTTTTTGGGGWGGAGACCCCAGCTTGCCAGCTCCTGTGCGATGCAGATCCATACAACAGCACACTGCCCAGTTTGTTTCCAGATCCGGGGCTCTCGAGCAATCTGTGAGGTAGCCAGGCTGGGAGCCTGCTTTGTATTCCATAACACCTCTAATACCACATGTTTTAAATAACAATGAAGTAGTTTATTTTAGAGGACTTAGTCTGGGCAAAAGTCATGTATGTACGCAGCTGGAGAACACATGCTAACTATTAGCAAAGGTCTAAGAAAAGTCTAAGCGGCAGAATAAATTTTTATTTAAAAATGAACTGACAACTCTGTTATTTATCTAAATAAGGACAATTCATTTCTTGGGAAGCAGAGAAGGACGAACCTTGGATAGATCATGGCAGTTGTCCTCTGCAATATTAGAGTGCTCTCAGTACATAATCACTGCTTTAAAAAACAATGTTTTAAATATTACTTTTGTTTAAATGATTTTCATATGCTTCAGCAAGGCATTCTAGGTTTCAGACAGTTGCTTTTCCCCCTACTATAAGCTATACCCAGAGATTTTAGCCTTCCGAAGGTCCAGATGAAGTAGGCTTAAATATGTTACAGAAGTAATTTTTCAGGTTTATTTAATGACTCCTTTAAAAGATGCTTATTAGTGCTGCAGTGCACAAGAGTTAACAGGCATAAATTATCTGGAGCTAGCTAGCATGAAGAGCTATCACCATATCAAAACAATCACTGCTGGCTGCCACCAGAAGTGTAAGGAGCTGTCAGGGGAAAAGGAAGCTTTGAGGAAGACTACAGCGAGCAAACAAGCCTTGTGTCGCTCCCGGAGGGTCACTGATCTGAGGAGCAGAGGGAATGAACAGACACGAACCCTCTGCTCAGGCAGCTCCGCTGCCGGTCTTCGCTCAGCCCCTTCCAGGCAGGGAGCATCTCGGATGCAGGTGCTGCTTCCAGTCGCTCTTTCTGTTTTAATTGTCAAAAGCCTCCACGACTGTTCCCAGCATCTGCCCTGAATAGGACACTATTCCAGTATATACACATGTATTTCTGTTATTTGATTCTTGTACACAAGAACTTTCCCATTCAACTCTACACTGAAAGCATTTGCTTCATCCATTTTAGTATTTGTCACTTGAGAAGTTTCTATTCCCTCCTCTACTTGCAACTGCTGTCCTGGAACCTATGCTAATTCCTAACCTTTGCTAATTCCCTCTTAAATGACATCTTGCTGGGGCAATGAGAGCGGACTATATTTCAAAACATGCCATGTGCATTAGCAAAACCTATGAAAGCAAAGCAATATCAACTGCCACAATGAAGGTGGGGAGTAGAAATGGCCCATATAGTGTATTAGGGGAAATTCAGGGCTTATATTAGAGTGTGTGTGTGTGTGTGTGTGTGTGTGTGTGTGTGTGTGTGTGTGTATATATATATATAAAAATAAATAAAACACCCCCCCACACACACAAAAATGAATTAATAACACTTTTGTATTTCTTCCACTCACTCAGTTCCTTTCAAATCCAGGTCAGTCAGCATTGCCCTGTTTCATTTCATTTTTATAAAGTCTAAGTTCTGACAATACTAGAGTTATCATTCTGATGATTTTACATAAGTTAGCCTTATAAAGGCTATCAAGGATAGTTGTTGTGTTTTCATAGTTTTCTTAAGGCAAGGCTTTCTTTGTTCTTCGCTCAGTTTTGGTAAATCTTTGYATACCTGCTTTGGATTACAGGCCTTTTTTTGATAGCAAAAAGGGTATTAAAGATAAATAATGACAGTTAGTGATTATATAAGAGAAATGGATTTTCAATAGAAAAATATTACTTTGTTGGAACAGGTTTTTTTTCCTACTAAGTCTCCATGAAAATTTTATCAGAAAAGGTTTCTGAGGTTCAAAATAGAATTCAATAAGCTGCTGAACAAAATACAGTTAAGAGCCTACAGGTAAAGACACTCACCATGATGCTGGACTCAGAAGTTTCAGCCCTTGCTCTCAGTCAGACAGATGACATGACAGCTTTGTTTGTTTTTCTGTCCTGTCCCGTCCTCCTCCCTCCCAACCGAATAATATCAAAAAAGTTTCAGATCTCTCTCAAATACAAATGGAGAATTTTTTAAAATCTAAACTATTTTCTGAAGTTCTTTTTTGGTGACCTCTACAGGTGGTCTCTTGACTGTATTTTAAATAGCTGAAATACTTCCACCATTCCTTCCCCTGTATACAAACGTACACACACACACACTGTGTGGCCAGGTTCCTTTCCTCAGTCTTCCTCGCTTCTCAGGGATGATTTTCCAGGTCTGAGTTTCTCACACAAGCTGGCCTGACTCCAGGAGGGGTGGGGTTTCCTTCTGTACCACACTTCACAAAGCTTTCCCCACAGCCTGCTATAAGTGACGACTGCTGGATTTCTCTGTAAAACTCTGCCACCCTGGCAAGACCATTTAACTGCCCTGTGGTCCCGGAGGAGATGCCAGGTGGGTCTGCACAGAGCAGCATCAATTTTGCGGTGCTGCAAAAATGCAAGGACTGTTTTTCCCATGTCAATAAGTTTCAAGGTCATTTAGAAATGATCATGCATAATTAAAGTGCATACTTGTACCACTGGCAACCTGATCTCAATTAAAGATCTTATCCTAAAAATCTGTAAATGAAAAAGATGACAAAGACAATTGTCATTTAAAAAAAAAAGTTTAAATGGATTTTTAAGATCTAGTCAAATGCTATCCAAAAAGCATGATTTTCCACCTCTGATCTCTTCTGTTGTTATTTACAGCTCAGGCACTTTATTTATACATAACTCGAACCCTCCCTACTCCTTCCCGCCAGAAGAGTTCCTAGCATTTAAAACATGCATTAAAGGGATGTTTGTAGGATGTCAAATCTATTTTTGTCCTTGTAAATACTGCTTCGCTCAGGGGAGTTGAAGCATTTTGGAATCCAACTTTATTTGGCATTCCTATTTTGGAACGAGAATACTCAAATGCCAGGCATAACATGTAAGCAATGTAGGAGTTCCCCCCAAAGCACACCACCAGTATTACACTGCCGAGAGCTCTCTCCACACAGAGCCCTTTGAAAACAGTCAACTACTATTACTTGTGCCTCATGAATATTAGCAACTGAGTAAATTAGAAGCTACATAAAAAGCTTCTGGGAAAAAGAGGTACCTCTCACTCATTTAATAATACCTCAGAATGATTCACACAGCAAGGAAGTTTCAGGCAGATAATAAAGATGGATGGGTATCTTTTATGGAGATTTTACGTCATTCCTTAGTACCAAGCGCAAGTAAGCTGCTATTGCTTATCACTCCTTCCTGTGCCTATTGGCACATATCAAAAAGCAGGTGATCTTTGAACTAGTCCCCCAGATTTCTTCTCTTTAACTAGATGAAGATAAATGGTGAACCATCTGCACTTTCTCCAGGCTTCTCCCTACAGGAGAATATTATCAGGCTTGGAACTCAAAGACTTTACAGGCTCACTTTTCCCTTCAAATTTTTCCAAACTGGCTTTTCTGTCTGCTCCTACATGTTTTCTGAGCACCCTCTTTTTAATGGATGTTGCCAAACGCAAGGCAGTATTTTACATGAAACAGCACATGCAAATATATGCACAAGAAAGGCCAATATATTTTCAGGGGCCCACTTTTGTTTTTCTATAACTAACTACACGCAGAGATGTAGGAAAAACCCAAATGCTGTTAATTAACTAAATAGAAACACAGAATGTGATACCAGAAAAAGCTGCAAGTGGTTGGAGAATAGGGATGGAATACGAAATGGCCTTGAGAAATCAAAGAAAAGGACTGAAATAGAGCACAATTCAGTGAGCATAAATGCAAAGCCTTACAGTTAGGAATAATCAACTGCTCAACAACAAGAGGGGGAACAACAACACAATAAACACCAGTTTTCCAGTTAAGGATAACAGTTAGCTAGATCACCAACCAAAATAAACATCATATTGCTGCTCAAAAGCAAAGTCATATTAGGAAATATAAAAGGAGTGTCATAGGTAAGATACATGATGCAATTGCTCTGTCCAGCCTGATAATGTTTGAGGTAGAATACATCATTTGAGCACTGCATGTGAAGAAAGATTTGGATAAACCAGACTGTGTCCATGGGAGAGTGACTACAAGAACTACAAGAACTACAAGAACTACAAGAGACCCAGCAAGATGCCACATAAACATAGGCCTACAGGAACTTCTAAGAAAAAGACTGAAAGAACTAGGATTGTATGTTTTCTAGAAGAGTCTTCAAATATGGAAAAGCAATGTACAAGATACAAAGGGGAAAAGAGTGTTAGTAAATTGTTTCTATATCCTCTGAGGACAGAAGAAGGAATAACAGGCTTAGCCTCCAGCAAGAGAGATTCAGGCCAGACACTCAGAACACTTGTGCAGTGAGGACAGCTGAGAACCATAATAGATCACTTCAGCACTCAAGGATTTGAGGACCATGTTAGAGGAGCATTTATTAGGAAAAGCGTCATAGAGGTGATCTTGCTTTGTGGCCAGGTATAGACTAGATGATATCCTGGGTTTGGTTCCCTCCCCACCCCCCACCTTCTTCAAGCCACATTTTCCTACAGTTTACTATAATTTTTTCCAAAAGCTGTGTATTTGTCTGCAGACTTCAACATTTGCTTTCATCCATGACAGTTAGATACATGGGTATTTTCTTCTTTACTTAAAACCTCCTCTTGCAAAGCCCTGTGCCATGGTCACCCATCCTTAGAGCTGCCCAGAATGCCTTTTGGACACCATCAATATTTGGCCTTCTGAGAGACTGAGCGCAGCACCCGCAGAGGAATCCCAGCCTCTGCAGCATACCGAGCAAGAAGGTATGACCAGAAAGCCGATCAGACACAGAACTAGCACAGAGCTGGGAACCTGTACTTATTTCCTTGGAGTGTTACCACAGTAATAATTCACAGCTACGATCAGTGGAGCTGTGTAAAGCTTCTTGGCTGCTTTCAGGGTTTCATTACAAAACTACAACCAGCACAAAATTATTCAAGTGTTTCAGCAGACCAGAGTGTTTTTGTACTGAGGAAGACTGATTAAATTTGAGGAGAAGGAAAAAAAAAATTTTTTTAGGTGAGATTTAAACAAAATGTGACTTGATGTGTAACCACTTCAACTATTAGCACCTCTGTGCTTTATCAACAAAATGTACCAGAAATGGGCCTGAACTGTAATCTGGAATCCAAATATTCATAGCTTGAGAGGAGCTGGGCTTTAAAACTAAGCCTGGATTTCAGTTTCACAAATGAAGCCTCTCTGGAGCATCTGTCAAGCTATGGGCAAAATACCTAGGAGCTGGGCTGACTAGAACCGTATTTACTAATACATTAACAATTTAAAATGATTGCCTTCAAGCCTTTCTTCTTTCTTGCCTCTATTTTTTCCACATTAGATGCTTTCCTCCAGATTCCTGAATAGCTAGATCTTCACTGGAGTGGGATGGATTTCAGTCCTTATATTTTCAGTTATGTTTTCCCCAGTAAATACAGACAGTTCCTAACAAGCCACTCAAATCGCCTCTTTTTCTTTCTTCTTTCTCTCCAAAAAAAAAAAGCAGAGAATCCTAGCAGCTACCTGTTTACTGCACCCAAAATCCCAACTTGGCTGTTCATCTATTGCATGTACTGGAAGAACCTCACCTCTGTTCACCTTTCTAATGTGTCTAGGGAAAGAACTTGCTCTGAACACAAAATCTCCTGGGATCTCCAGATCCTACTGCAACACAAATAACTCATAAAAATACAAATCTGCCTGATCAGGCACTCCTGCAGGAAGAAACTTGAATCATAAATCCTCTCCAGTTTTGCTCAGAAAGTTTGTTTGTTTTTACTCTATTTCATACATTACATGCTCTTTGCTAAATTCAAGGGCTTTTTCCAAGTGGACATTTGAATATGGGCCAAAGAACTCTTGGACCACACAATAAAGATAAATGACTTTGTCCTGTTAATTAGCTTAAAGAGCAGATAAGAAGAGAGCATGAGGTCTGCTGTGTTCTTAAAATAAATATAAGCAAGCACAGTTAGAACAAAAAAGCAAAATATCCAACTTTGGTCTTGCCATAAGGCTTGCAAAGCCTGGGTACACATTCATCTAACACTTTGTATGAATTAAACATATTATACACTTCATGAAAAGCAGAATCCGTTCAACTGATTTTGAGGAATAGTGCTAAATATTAGCCATAACTGATTCGTATAAAACCAGAGGAGATGTGCTTTACAGGATACAACCTAAAACTAGGGAAGAGAGTTGTGCTTTTGTCTTTGTGGCTGACTATAAGACTTTGTGAAAGTCTGTCTGCACTTTTGTGTCCCTGGTGTTATTTCACAATAGTTCCACGTGTCCTCCTTAATTTAATCATTTTTAAGTACAAAGAAACTCTAAGCCAATCCGTGCATGAATCTCCAGTTCGTAAAATAAGGATATGGCTCCCCTACATCAAACTCTCTGCTAAGGATTCACTCAGTCATTTTGCAAAGCATCTAGGCAGTCCTGGAAAAAACCCTGCTGTACGAAGGCAGTGAGTCACCTCCCAAGCAGGAGATATTTCAAGCCACATATGCAGTTATGTTAAGGATGGTACTTTGTCTCTGCGTACTTTCCAGAGTGAGGTGTGTGGGGGATTCAGTGGGGCTGGTGTTTTGGAAACAGAAATAAAATTGGTGAATTTCTACATGAGACATTTGATGGTCTTTTAAAATAAATTTCAGTTAAACATAATTGAATTGAATGTCATTATTTGCATGGCAGAAGTCCAAAGCTATACAAGTCCTCAGAATCATAACAGTATTCCAAAACAGTCATATCTGTGTGTTTTCAATTAATTGATTATTCTCATACTCCAATGTGTGATTATTTGTAGCTCTTTCTCCTAAAAAGTTTGGTTCATTAAAAAAAGAAAAATCACAATGATTACATAATTCTCAGATTCCAGTAGGAATTAAGCATAGGGAAACTTGAGTAGTCTCAAGAAAGATTTATAGCCAACGAAACCAGCATATGTTCTGGGAAATTGGGTTAACTCAGTCTTTCTTAAATAAAGACATCAAATCTACTTCTTGGCATTTCTACTGCAATCATATAAAATAACTAATCAGATTAATAAAAATCAGGTATAAATTCAAGTGATACAGTATAGATCAAGTACTTTAGACTTTTAAATTATTTTTATTTGTTATGAATGCATAAATAACATCTGTACACCTGACCCTAGCTTTGTATTAGCCATCATTTAAAAAAAAAAAAAAAAATCACACATTAACTACTCCTTTAGAGAAAAGAAACCAGTCAGGAATTGAGAAAACACAGATCCTCATAATAAGTGATGCATATCCCTCATTCTGTCATCATTATAGTTCTCATTCTATTGTCATTTCACTTTGTAACACAGGGATGGAAATACACTGCTTTACTTCTGGGATTATGGCTAGACTTAATTGGAGTGATTAAATTGACTAGTTTTAGATCTGCTTTAGGAAATAACCCTTTGCTGACAAGAAAGAAAAAGAGGGAAGATATCAAGTGGGGGATCATCCCAATTCTCTGGCCAGCGGCAGAAGCAGGCATTGATATCCCTCTCGCAGCTTTGCGTGCCCCTGAGAACACCCCGCTCGCCTTCCCGTCCAGCCATGAACCCAGCCTTGCTTACCTGCTCTGAGGGAAGGGTGCCCAGCACGGGCCTGGGCAGTCTAGAAAGGAAAGGCCTCAAAAGACATTTTACAAGTCAGCTTTGCTCACTCTAACCCCACCTTCCAGGGCTGGTCTTAAGCCACACTCAGCCATTGCCCTCCTATGCCAAAGCGCTGAGATCCTACTATAAGAGACTTGTGACCCATCACAACTCAAACAGCTGACTGAAATACTAATTATCAACTCTAAATCCAATTCAAAGAATTATGAGTAGCAGCAAAAATGAGTTAGGTAATTATAAATTGGAAGTAATTAGGTAGCTATAATTAGGCAATTATATATTAGTGAAGAATTAGAGCTTTTTCTGTGAGATTTTGTAAGCAGAGAAAGAACCTAACTCACAGGCAGTACTGGTTAAAAGCAAAGCCACATCAGATTTGATGTTCTTTACCAAGTGTATCAAGAATCGCAATTCTCAGTCTGTCAGCTTTTTTTAATACATCCTCTCCGCCTCGACGATCACGCGGATATGACTCAAGTGCTAGGCTTCGCAAGCAGGGTGCTGTATGCAAAGGACAGGGAGCTGCCTAAACTACACCGTTTACCTCTATACAAACTCCGAATTTCATTTGATACCTTAGCCCAAAACAACAAACAGAAAACCCCACCGCAGCTAGGCTAACGAGACAGGGCTGTTTAACTTCACGAAAAGGGGAAGAAAGCACAGCCAGTTACTGCATCTATATTTTA
Source organism: Apteryx rowi (assembly GCF_003343035.1). Lineage (NCBI taxonomy): Eukaryota > Metazoa > Chordata > Aves > Apterygiformes > Apterygidae > Apteryx > Apteryx rowi. The sequence goes on along the minus strand of NW_020450085.1, from coordinate 387,199 downwards.
AGAAGTCGCTACACAGTCTGTACCAGAATCTCTATTTAAACTAAGCTGGCCAAAAACGCCTGTTTGTTGTATTTTTTGTCAAAACAATAACTCTTTGAAGAAAAGGATTTACCTGATGCAATTTTTGACTCAATTTAAGTGGCCTATACTGACTTTAAAAAATACAGAGAACTGGAAATTCTTCACCAGAAAGTATTTATTTTTGATTTTTCCCTAACTAGAGTTAGAAAAAAAATTAAATGGAAGCAGCTAACATCAAGCAATTTCTTTTACTCCGGTTTGCGGAAAGCAGGACCAACGGAAGCATTCCTTGCGACCAAGCGCGGGTGAACGCCCTGAGGCCTCTTTCTCCTCCGCGATGGGAAGCGGTCCGCTGCGCGGGGCGGCTCCGGACGACGGCACTCCTGCAGCTCCCGCGCCGCGCCTGCCGAGCTCCTCCGGCCGCTTTGCTGCTCCCCGCAGCGGCGGCGCGGAGCTCCGCGAAGAGCCGCCGCGGGCACCCCCTGCCGC